>NC_037335.1:26178746-26478746 GCF_002263795.3 Bos taurus | reverse complement strand
CCAGTATAAAAAGAGCTTAAGTGATCCAAGATGTATCAGTTTTTAAGGCCAGATTTCCAGGTTTACAATTATCATTTCACATGTAAAGGCGTATTCATCCCCTTTCTTTCTTTTCAAAATGAAACTTATGTTAAAGACATTGGTCAATATTCTCCACCAGGCTAATAATAAGTTAGCTTCCCCGCAATGTAAGAAAGTGGCATATTGATTGTGAAGAAAGTCAAGACAATGTGGGCGCTCTTTTCCAACTGACATTTTAGGTTTCTGCTGATTCAAAATGCTCATATCTCTCAAATAATGCACTCATTTCTTTTCTCCCAGCAGGTCATCTTGTCAACTTGAGGCTTTGTAAACAACATAAATATCTTTGAATTTATAAAAGAAATGTTTACTGTAATTTAGTATGGCTTAATCACGCAAGTCAAATTCAAATGCCTTCCAAATTATCTTCCAAACAAAATAAAATTCAATGTAAAATTGTTTTTAAGCTTTAACATAGATATGAAAATATTTACTGTTTACTAAAAACAGCCTTTTTTTGAACCCTAGTCAAGTATGGAAGTATGCTGTGAATTTAAAATCTGATCTGATAAAATGACACATAAATATTTTAGCAGGAATTTTGGTCCTAATGCCCAGGAGATGGTTGTAAATCTGCCTGTAATACAAAGCTCTCTCTCTCTTTTGACAACTTCAGAGAGCCAACTATTTGGGTATTAAAAACTCCTGCCCAGATTACTGTTAATGCTAATCCTGATGGAATTACTGAATAAGTATGATTTTATCCCTTTTATAATATCCTAGCTGTATGACTGTTACATTGCATGTCTTCACTCTGACTGGATTCTGGCTTCTTCCGTGGTGCACATGGATAGAAATTATGGTCTGTTTCTCATGAAGGTGGGTTTAGTTCCAGTTGAGTGAATGTTATAAAAGAATTATTTCTTTTTATTGAATGTCAGTGTTATGCCCATGGCCTAAAAAAAAAAAAAAAAGAGATAGAGAAAAAGAAACAAATCTTTAATTTTATTTAGACACAGAGACTGGCTGATATTTTTAAGATTAAGAAAAAAAAATTTACATTGACCGGAAATACACTTGTTTCAAATAGTCAAAGCTTCAGTCAACAGAGTGGTTAAAGGACTAGGGGTGTCTGAGAACTTTCTAAATTGCACTAATCTCATAAAATAGCAGTTGCTCCAGGGAGGTGAAAGTGATACAGCTAACAGGCTGGGATGAAATGTTAATAAATAGATCAATAGAAGATTATCAGTGATTTTCCCCTCATCACCTTCCCACCCTACACATTTCACGGAAGAAAAAAGAGCTATTCGTTGCTCTTTCTTGCTTTTTGTAACAAAATCTGCCCAAATTAGGTTACAGTTTACTCTGCAAGTTTATAATAACAACAAAATATGTTCAGATATGAGATACAGCACCAATAACCCATGGTGTTCCAATGGAATCACTGGATTAAAATGCTTCAGAACTCAGTGCAGTTTTCTCATTCACCTTCATACCCCTCCTGTGGGTGGAAGCTGTGATCACTATTTGATAAATATAGGCACTGATGCAAGAGGAGAGCCAAGGACTTTCGAAATGTCACCAAAGAGATCCAGGTAGGAAAATGGAAGCAGAATTCAGATTCATGGGCTCCTTGAATATTGCTAGATCCACAGTGGCACAAGCCATTGAAATTCACAGTTGAAGGAAAATATCTTTTAAAGTACAAACTAGAGGTTACCAGTGGAGAGAGGAAAAAGGGGAAGGGCAAGATAGGGGTAGAGGACTAAAGTACAAACTATTAGGTATAGAATAAGTAAGCTGCAAGGCTATTCAGGACAGTACAAGTAATATAGCCAAAATGTATATAACTATAAATGCGCCCAACCTTAAAAAATTGTGAATCACCATGTTGTATACCTGAAACATGTAATATGGTACATCAGTTTTACCTCAATTTAAAAAATCATTGTAGATGATTCTTTAGGACCTACTTTTCTCAACTAAGCTTTCAATAGGAGTTCAACAGCAGAAAAAAAGAAAAAGGAAAGTATCTTTATTTACTGGAATAAAGAACAGGCACCTGGGCTTATGTTGGCCTCTTTTATGAGAAGGAATTTTTTTTTTCTATTTTTTTTTACAGAAGAGGACCTTGAAAGTCTTTATGGAATTTGCTTTTTAATTATGTAAAATGTTATTTTTATGATTAAAATTTGCACAGTTAGGCAATTTAGAAAATTTATATTGTTAAAGTGCCACTCTCTGCACTGTGATTACCCAGGCCCTCATCATCACACCTGGTGACCAATTCCACTGAATTCAGCACACACAACTTACTCAAAGCTTCTCCAATAATTCCTCTTAAATCACTTCTGAGCTCAAGACATTTTGATGATGCTTTATTGCAAAATTCCACATCTTAACTAAAAAACTTGGCCATCAGGACACTCCACTAACTCTCCTTCTCCACCCATACCTCTCATTCATTCATTCATTCATTCAATGAATATTCATTGGGTATCTATGCATATGAGGCATGTTTTACACCCTGATTATCCACGCATGTAATCTATGTCTTTCATCCATCTGTAGAGGAACTCACACTTTTGAAAAGGGAAACTAAACAATGATTTAATAATGAAATGAAATTAGTGAGAGAGCTGTGTCTATATAAATATAGTAGATGATTACCTTGAAGAAAATTTATAATATTAAAGGTAAGGATTCAGAAAAAAAGATTTAGGCTTGTTTTTTATAGGAAAGTATCAAAGTATTGCTGAAGCTGAAGTTCCAATACTTTGGCCACCTGATGCGAAGAGCCGACTCTTTGGAAAAGACCCTGATTCTGGGAGAGATTAAAGGCAGGAAGAGAAGGGGATGACCGAGGATGAGATGGTTGGTTGGTATCACCGATTCAATGGACATGAGTTTGAGCAAACTCAGGGAAATGGTGACAGACAGGGAAACCTGGTGTGCTGCAGTCCATGGGGTCGCAAAGAGTGGGACATCTAAAGAACAAATTGTAAGCAACTCTGCTAGAATGGGAAATGGGTTAAATAATTATAGTACATTCGTAGATTAGAATACGAGGCAATTTGAAACCTTCTGCTCCTGACCTCTTTACAGTCTCTCTAGGAGTAAAATGGAATTTTCCCCCACCCCTGCCATCACTTTCTCCACCACAGGCACTACATGGAGTGTCTATGGTGGATTTCTAGGACTTCTTCCTGGTGTGGTAAAGCCTTTCACAATGCACCTACTTTGTGTTTCTTGCCCATGAGCTTTCTGGGAGTTGTAGTCTTTGGTTCAGCTTAAGGGGAACCATTCTCCCTCCCACAAAAAATAATAATCACTTGAAATAAGGATGGTTCCTCAGTTTTGTGTTTGAATTGGCTGAAAAACAGAAAAAGGATTCTCTTGTGGACTCCTAAATAGGCATGATCATTCTTCTATCCAGCTCCATCACTTTCCTCTTAAGTGGAAATTCTTTTCAAATTCTGGCAATAACTAATAGTACTGTTTATCACTATAGTTGTTGGTTTTCATCTTTCTTTTCCCTTCCTTCTGAATCACCATAGGTATTTTAGAGGGAAGTTTAGAAAAGCTTTTTCAGGGACCTATGCCAGCAATATTTAAAAACCATTGTTTTATTTGGCTTGTACAATTTTTAAAAATTCCTTCAGGCTGGACATCAGTTCTCCATTTTGCCATAGTTTTTACCACTTCCTACAATCTAAATTTGACTTCCTTACTTATTTAAATTACTTTCCTGGCCACTGAAGCTGTCAGTGTTTGCTCTGTTTCATAGGCATAACGAAAATGGGGGCGGGGGGGTGAAAATCATCTGGGCAGGTGTTAAGCTGGTAGAAGGGATTTCTAACATTTCCAACTTAGAAATCAGCAGGAACCAACAACAGTAAATTCATACAGGGGAATTCTTAATGGACCCTAGTATTTTTCATTCATTCCTAGATACAGGGAGAGAACTCCTTTAGTACCTATAAAGACTGTCTTTAGTCTTTCAATGGAAGAAAGGAATGTAAGGCCTAACAAAATCGATGTATGAAAGAACTAGGAAATGCAGGCTATAAGGAGTGACATGTAGTGGGAATCTTGCCAAGTAATAAAACATTTGCCTTTCAGGCCAGGCACTGCGCCCAAATCAACTCGCTGAATCCTTCATGGTTCACATCCTCTTCATTTTCTCTCTAGCTCTCCATCTTGCTAGTCAACTCTGATGTTTTCCAAACATTTAGAAACTGGAATGTAATCCCAGAAAGTGAGGGATTTCCTCCGGGCAGCCACCCTGATCTTGGAAGGAAACAAAATTTCAGATTCCACACCCTCTTCCTGGAAAGCCCATTTCAGATTCCTTTCTGATAGCCTAGGGGAATGCAGATGACATTAGGGAAGACCTCAACCTTTAGTGGAATCCCAAACAGTGAACCCTTCTGGTCTCATTTGGGAGAACTCATTAGATTGGAATATTTGAGGGGATATCAAAAAATCTATTATCTATGTTGATTAGATAATCCATTTTTATCCAAATCATGCATACCCTTTGTTTCAAAAATATTAAAACAGAGAAGGGAGATTATGAGACATTGCTATAAAACACAAAGATTGGGACTTGTAGGTATTAAAGTAGGACCTGGAAATATGAACTTTTAACAAGCAGAAAGTCCATAAACCACACACCTTGAGGAGCACTAAGACTTCACTCAATCTGAAATATATCTTTAAATTTCTACTGTGAACTTTTTTTGCCATCTATTTTTTTAAAAATTGAAGTACAGTTGACTTACAATATTGTGTTAGTTTTAGTTGTATAGCAAAATGATTCTGTTATGCATATGTTGTTGTTATTCAGTCTTCAGTCGCTTAGTCCTGTGCCACCCTTTCGACCTCATGTACTATATCATACCAGGCTCCTCTGTCCTCCATTATTTCCCAGACTTTGCTCAGATTCATGCCCATTGAGTAGGTGATGCTATCTAACCATCTCATCCATTCATGCCCCCTTCTCCTTTTGCCTTCAGTCTTTCCCGACATCAAGGTCTTTTCCAGTGAGTCAGCTCTTTGCATCACGTGGCCAAAGTATTAGAGCTTCAGCTTCAGTAACAGTTCTTCCAATGAATATTCAGGGTTGATTTCCTTTAGGATTGACTATATATATTCTTTTTCAGAGAAGGCAATGGCAACCCACTCCAGTACTCTTGCCTGGAAAATCCCATGGACGGAGGAGTCTGGTAGGCTATAGTCCATGGGGTCGCTAAGAGTAGGACACAACTGAGTGACTTCACTTTCACTTTTCACTTTCATGCACTGGAGAAGGAAATGGCAACCCACTCCAGTGTTCTTGCCTGGAGAATCCCAGGGACGGGGAAGCCTGGTGGGCTGCCGTCTATGGGGTCGCACAGAGTCGGACACGACTGAAGTGACTTAGCAGTAGCAGTAGCAGAATTCTTTTTCAGATACTTTTCTCATAGGTTACTGTAAAATATTGAGTATAGTTCCCTGTGCTATACAGTAGGTCCTTGATGGTTATTTGTTTCATATATAAAATCATCTTTATTCATTCATCTAAGGACATTAGGTTGCTTCCATCCACTGTGAACTTTCAATTATTCTTGACTATGATGAAACTGGGTAACAGTTTCATCTGTCATCTGGTATCTTCTAATAATTCATATCTCTCATTTTAGCTATTGCTTCCAACATGTTTCCAAATCTCCACACTCTGACAGAGTTCTTCACTTGAACAAAGAAGAGAAGCAAATGTCGATCATCAGTTCAACTGGCTACTCAATTCGCTATAGAGATCATTAGAGTTCTTTGGATGTTAAGGTTTCAAGGGCACACAGTATCACAGAGGGGAAAAATCAGTTTATTGAAATGTGACTTAACTAAGGATTTCACAAAAGTGAACACAAAGTAAAGAACTTTGTGAACACAAAGAACACAAAGTAAATTGAGAATGTGAGTTTGTTTGTTACAAAATTAGAAAAATAACAGCAAGAACTATATGACCGCTAATGAAATTAAAGGGATACAGTCGATATGAAAAATCACTTACAGAAATATAAACATACAGTTGCCAAATAGACAATAGTACTTTAGGATCACGTACTTACATTTTTGTGAAACTCATATACTAGTCCACGCTAAATAAAACTGCATCCTAAATGTATTATTAAGACAATATAAACATTATCTTTATCAAGGTCAATAAGGGCTGGAGTTTTGAATATATGCGATGTTAATATGGAGTGGGTTATAACTAACAGGAATTTCTTTGGAGGTTTTGTTTAGTTTGTGTATTAATTTTGTTTTAGGTCTTAAGAACTGAGTTCAAGAAGAAAATGAACTCCTGTTAAAATATATGTGGACATATTTAGGAAAGTGTCAATGTTACATAAATGAACAAATTCCTGAAATAATTCACAACTTTTACTCTTTTGTAAGTATTCCTATAAGCCTCATTTTCTCAAATAAGTCTAGAATTCACTTAAGATGGCTTGCTAGTAAGGAGCTTTATAATCTCTGATAAGACTGTTGCAGACTTTGAAAAGATTCCAAACATGGCTCCATCAATGACTAAAGTAAAGTGCCCTTGTTTGCATAGCCAACACCATAATTTGCGCATGTACCTGGATGAATACATTCAGGTACTCTAAGGAATAGTATCCAAGGCACAGGAATTTCAGAAGGTGCTGTTTGCTCTGTATATTTGCTCACAAATTTCTTTTCTTTTTTTTTTTTAATGCTTTTGAAAGGATGGAATCAAGTACAAATAGCACTTACTCCCAAAGTAAAGTTTTTATATATTATAGTTAAATAAATTAAGATTGGCAATTTACTTCTAATGTGTTCCTTCCCTAGATGTTAATGTTATTTTCACCTAATAGCACAGAAGAGAAAGGCTCAAAAGCAAAAATGAAATCTAGTCTGTCTCCACCCCCCTTCTCCCCAGCATAAAGGCGCTTAAAAATTTAGATTCATCACATTTCTGTGATTTACTTTCTAATTCATTTAGTTTCTTATACAACTAAAGGATTGCAGCTCGACTTTATCTTCTAAAGTGTAGCAACTTTCTGAGTTCGTGTGCTTCTCCCTCCACTTCTCCTTGCCTCCATCCCTTTCTTCAGTGACTCCAAACAGGCACTACTACATGCCAGGTACCCTTCTGAGCACTGGCTGGGGATGCAAGGTGAGAAGATGCAATTCTTGCTCTCTTGGAGGCTAACAGCCTAGTTAGGGGTCAGAGAAGTAAACAACCATTATGATAATGTGTGGGATCCGCACAAGATAGGGGCGGCGTAGGAGGAGGAGAGTGAGTTGAGTGGACACACCTGGCTAGACGCCTCACCTAGTCCTGGGAGAAGGAAGGTCAGTTAAAGTTTCTTGGAGACTCTTCTTAGGTCATTGTCAATTTTGGGCCACTTCTGACTTTCAGCTCCAAATGGAATCAGTATTCCTTGCTTTTTATGACAATATGTATTTTTTTTTCAACATTCCCTTGATTTTCTGAAGGGCTTTTTCATATATTCCAGCCACCATTCAATTGGCCAATTTTAACCTATTCATCTTTAACAGCTATAGTGTTGTACCATTGAGATGTGAGGATTTCTCTGTTACAACAGTTACTATTACGCATCCCTTGATCCTGATTCATGACAGCTGTGGGATTCCCAGGTATACCTCTGAAGCTGAATGCCATGGAAAGCCCAGATGAGGCCTGGGAAGAGGCCTATACCTTCTCTCCATTACCTGCTGTGGATCAAGGTAACAACTTGCATTTCTTACTTACCTTACCTTCTCTAAACTTCGTTCTAAATTTCTTCCTGTGTCCCATCTTTACGTCTTGTCTTTGAAAAGTTTAAATATGCAATTTAAAGAGGAAAAAACATGGTCAAGAAATTTCGCTACAGAAAGTAGACACTATGAATCCCAACAATAATTTCCTCTATCGAGTATATTAGTGTATCATGTTCTACTAAGAACTCTGTGCTGAAAAACCCAAGGGCATATGTGATAAAATTAGATGAGGCAGGATAAAAAAGAACGCTGAATCTTTCCTGAATTTTGTCAAGGCCTGTACTACTTTGTCGATGTAGCTAGTTTGATTTCTTTCCTTTTTTCCCCATATGGGCACTGTAATTTATCAGGTTTCATGACTGCCTGCAAGTTGAGAGCCAAAACTGTGGCTATAGCTCTTTACGGAATGTGCATTTGTATTAACTTCATCCTTGGTTCCATTTTAAGGCCATATCCTTGTTTTTCTTTCTCATCTATTTTTTTTTCCAAGTGGAAATATCTTTATTATGTTATTTAATTATGAAGTTAATTCATGCTCTAAGTAACAGTTCTCAAACAGTGTTGAAAAACAGAGTAGAACCTGAACTATGCCAATAATCCCACCCTGACCCTTATCCCCTGAGAATGTGAATGTTCTCACCTACCTTTAATTAGATATCTTGACATATTTTTTAAACATGTATCTTTACAAGCTGGCTTAAATTCTGGAACATAGCAGTGTACCACTAAATAATGATTTAAAGTGTTTTTAATAGTGCTTCAAAATTTACAAAGCACTTTCACAAGCTTTAGCTCATTTAATCTTATAAGCAAAGATCAGTATCTTCTAAAACATGTTCATTTTATCATTGCCAAAAATCTCTTTGATTTGGCTGAATTTCATTTTCCTGCCAATGCCTTTCTTTTGCCAGTGTATTCAGTTCAGAAAAAACTATGAGCCATACTTTAAATTTTATGTTCACATTCTTCCCAGTGGATACTGAGATCCTTGTTAGTTGAATCTTAGAGTACGAAGAGCAACAGGTAAAACTGTTGGAGCAGTTAGAACAGGTAGAAATGTGTCTGTCAGTAATTATGGGGTCACAAAGAGTTAAACACGACTAAATGAATACACCGGAGAAGGCAATGGCACCCCACTCCAGTACTCTTGCCTGGAGAACCCCATGGAGGAGCCTGGTAGGCTACAGTCCATGGGGTCGCTAAGAGTCGGACACGACTGAGACACTTCACTTTCACTTTTCACTTTCATGCATTGGAGAAGGAAATGGCAACCCACTCCTGTATTCTTGCCTGGAGAATCCCAGGGACAGAGAAGCCTGTTGGGCTGCCGTCTATGGGGTCGCACAGAGTCAGACACGACTGACGTGACGCAGCAGCAGCAGCAGCAAGTGAATACACAGTGTCCACATATACATTGGTATTTCTTTCAGAATGAACCAAACGGAGGTATAACTTACACACTGCCTTCTATACATGCCTCTAGTTAAACTGAGGATAATTTGCTTCAAAAGAAAGAGGTCCATTTTCCTTTAGTTTAGACACTGATTTCAAGTTAGAAACAAAAGGTGATTATAATAAGCAGAAACTCTTAATACCAAGTCGTAGGCAACAGCTGAAAAGTGGAATGTTGCTTAGTACATCAGTGACATTACTTTGCTTTTGTTGTGTTTACTAAGGTGCTCTTGTAAGCCAAAAACCCCCCCAGCACCTGGGACTTATTTTGGAGGTCTTGTGACACCATCAAGGAACTTCAGATGCTGGGTTTGAAATAAGTACTGTATTTCATTTACCAACTTTCTCATATGCCCGGTGTGCACAGAAGCAGAGAGAACGTGGACAGATACTGGGCTAGATGATGTTGCAATGAAGCACAAAACACACAGACGGCTTGAATTTTTTTAAAGGCATTCTTTTATTTATAGGGCAAACTCCTATAACCAAATATTGGTTTAGTTGACAACTACCTACTAAACCACTGGGGGTTTCCCTGGTGTGTCAGATAGCAAAGAATCTGCCTGCAGTGCGGGAGACCCAGGCTCTGTCTCTGGGTCAGGAAGATCCCCTGGAGAAGGGAATGGTAACCCAGTATTCTTGCCTGGAGAATTCTTGCTTGGACCGACGAACCTGGCAGGTTACAGACCATGGGTTGCAAAGAGTTGGACACGACTGAGCAAGTAACACCACACTTACTAACCACTGGTATTTTCTGTATGGTAGTGGAAGTTGCGTCTCAAAGCGTGCTGTGTCAGGACTTCAGAGAAATAAGGATTCTGCTCATTGACACACACTGACAGGGGCTTTGGGAAGCTAGTCATAAATGCAGAATCAGGGTATGTCCTTGCAGTTCCCACTCTGGGATTTGCATTAAAATAAGTGTTCAGTGCAGTTCTTTATTGAGTGCCTGCTGTGTGGTAGGAGTTAAGGATACAAAAATGCCTGTGATGGGATATAATGCTTTCAAAGGGCTTAAGAAAAAAATGGAGAATAGATATTTGGGGGATGGAAATTTCGTCCATAAATGTATTTTGCAAACTTTAATTATGAATTTTGACAGAACAAGGGTCACATAGTTAACTTCTTTTACATATTTTCATAATGGCTGGTACAAAAGAGAAACTGAATATCATTGTTGACAGACTAGCGGACTTACAGAAAAATTGTTGCCAAGTTCAGGTAAACAGTATCTGAATTCTCCAGAGAAGATGAATGGAATGAAAATGTGTGTTTCTAAATGCAGCTTCTTGATTTCTTTATAATCTCTGTTGTCCTTTGCTGTATTATTTGGACAAATCCTTCAACATGGAGAAAGAATGACAATTTTGTGAAAAGGCTATTATTATATAAGATTTTCTGTGTGATAAAACCACACCCAATGGGCCTCACCCAGAGGAGCTTATATATGTTATTAGACGCAGGAATGTTAAGTGTGTTAGATTCGGTCCCTGTTGGGCAGTCATATGACGCAAACGGTGACTCTGAAATGAAGCCATAATATATGGTTTAACCTCTTAACAGTTTGTGATGTCATTTTTTATGTGGTAAGAAAAACAAATGCTGTCACATTTTATATTTGAGACTCCTGCAAGCCAACATCAAGAGATTAAGTATGAGCATTACCAACACAGTATCGTGAATGCAGTCATATGGATGCCAGAAAATCGCTGGGACCACAAACACTCCCCAGTAACTCAGTGTTATAGAATGGAAAGATAAGTCTGCTGATAAGTTATAACCCTCATGAGACACTGCGTTTTTCCCTTAGAAGGAAGCAGAAGTAATCTTAAATATGTCGATTTGAATGTTAATTCATGTAACTCTAGTTCCAGCTAATCTTTATGCCTATAATTTAAAAACACAGAAATAGAGTAGCCAAAATTAAAAAAAAAAAATCTGTGCGTTCATATAAAAGACAAAATTAGGACAGAGATGAAATTGGGGCAGAGTCAGTAAAACCGCTGGTTTCCAGTGTTTACTTTCTTGAAATATAGTTTTGAGTCATTTCTGTGAGATATAAACATACTACTTTATGTTTCCTATCATTTTTTTATTATGCACATAATTTAACAGTTTGTAATAGTTGAAGCCACATGTCTCTATGGACTGGAATATTGTTGAAACAGCTTCACTCGAGTGAGAAGACTTCTAGTATAATTCAGGTATGTATATTTTCCTTGAACCAAGTGTGTGACATTCAACTTGTCAAAAACGAACATTTTGCTTGACTGAACAGCTTTGCTCTGTGTTTTGCTTGTCTACCGAGGCAAATAAAGCCTGACAAGAAGAGCATTTCCAGCTAGTTAAAGACCGAGAGGGGAATGAATCAGGATTTGAGCCAGTTATCAGAAAATTCCTTTCTTGGTGACTATTTTATAATGTACATGATATACTAACAAGAAATAATTTAGATAAATCTTAACTGCAGGTGACAGAATGTGTGCCTCTTGGTTCCTCCTACTTCTAAGTATTTAATGCATTTCTTTTTATCATATGCTTTGTATTATAAGAAGGTATATAATTTTTGTATTGTGGACTTTCTATATATATGTTATTTTATTTCTGTTTCCTCCTCATTGGGGAAACTTCAAGGTGATGATGAGGAACACAACTGGCTTGGTACCAAACTTCATTTTATTTTTTAAAAGCAGGAAGGGTTGTTGGAATGTCTTATTATCTCTTCAAGAATTATATGGCCTGTGGATCTTTATTTGGAGTTTGCCTAAGAATTTATATAAAGAGGGAGTCCATTTCATTAGTGGATTTTGCCCATTCACTTAGTCAACCTGTCTTTTTTTTTTTTTTTTTCTGATGACCTGCTATGTTTTTAGGACTTACACTGGTTCTGGGATAAAGGTGAATAGCGTATAAAGTTTGTCCTTAAGGACTTTCAGTTTGTGTCTCACTTAATGGCTAAGTTTCCAGGACAGCTGAAACTTAAGGAATAAACTAAACCTTAAATGATAAGTAAACTTAAAGAGTTTATTCATTTATTAATTAAGTCAACACATTTCAATTTTTGTCAGACATGATGTATTAGGAGCATTTGAACTGGATAAGCATTGGAATCACAGTGATGAACTGCTTAGAATTTATCACCTAATAGGAAAAGGAAAGACACATTTTGGTCAACTGATCACATTAGTAAAAGTACAGTTATAAACCAGAATAAATTTTATATGAAGAAAAATAATGCAGATACATGAGTGCATATAATTAAGGAATCCAACCCAGATATGGGAGGGACTTGCAATGAGTTATACTGAAGAAGGAGATTGGGAGGGAAGGGTACAGAACAAACAAAAGATATATTCCTAGGAGCAGCACACCAATGTCTGAGGAACAGCCAAGAATGAAGGAATGATCCACCATCCCTTTGGTTTTACAAGGACAAGTAGGATAGAGGACCAATCGATGTTCATTGGACATGACAGCATGAAAGTAACTGGTGACTGGAGCAGGTTGCATTTTTCTGGAGTGATGGTGGCGAGTTCTGACTGGAATGGATTGATGATTAAATAGGGAGAAAACAAGAAAGGGCATAAATGAAACCCTCAAGAAGTATGGTTATAAAGCAAAGATCTCAGGTAGTTGAAGGAGAGTAATTCGCTTCTTTGTTTATTTATATATGGTAGAGGCTGGACCAGGTTTGAGTATTAAAACGCTGGGGAGAGTGTACAGCAGGTTGCTGAACATACAGTAGACAAGAGGGAACATGTGTAGTGAGTTTCCTCACTAGTTGAAGGTAAGGAGTGATTAGACCCAGAGCCCTGTGGAGGGACTGACTAAGGGAGGAAACGAGGGGATCTTGTGGGTATAAGTAGATTTGGCGGGAAAAGATAAAAGTAGAAGTTGTTCCCATTCAACTGATGCAGTTTTCTCTGTAAAGTTGGAGCTTTGCATTATCTGTAGAAAGGGAGGAGATAAAGGAGGAACTGAAGGTTTGGAGAGCGTTTGAAGTAGTCATTGTAGGCAATGATATAGAAAAAGAGTGAATAGACCAGGAGGATTGATGGGCAATGTTGAGGGTCCATTTGAGGTGGGTGAAGATGGTGCTATGGTAATAACATTTATCTGCTCTATTCTGTGGCTTTCCCCTGCAGCGCTGGGCTCCTGGAGGGCAGGCACTGAGATAATAGATAACTGAGTTTGTTTTGAGTTAAGATATGAAGAAAAGACCAAGAAGCAAGGGTGTGTAGGGTATTGAAAGAGTGTTATTGAAATGATGGGCCCTAGGAGTGGGGTGGCGGGGGAGTATGCTCGATAAAAAGATACAGAAGAAAAGACAGGGATGAAGAAAGGATTGGGACATAGTGAGGAGTCAGTGGAGTAGAAGTGCCCTGACATCAACAGGCAGACTCGGAGTCAAGCTCAGAATCGAGTATTCTAATATTCCAATAATGTTCCAATAAAATGATTCTTTAAGAGCTCTAACTTGTGATGCCAAAACACATCTGCTGCAAGCCTCCGATGAAAGGGCTTGTGGTCCAGAGCAGAGGCTCTGGAAAGACTGGGACTGGAGTGAGATGAAGAACTATTAATGGTGACTGGGGTCTTCTAATACTCCATGTGTATTCTAGTACCTAAAGAATGTGACATTTTTAGTTCCTGTGTTACACTGAGGTCATTAAGTTGTTAAGGAAAAACATCTGTTTTAAAGCATCCTCCCTATATTTTATGCAGTATCAAGGAAACTTGATCTTCAGTGGATACTAAGAATACTTTGTTCCATTTCATTCAGTTATTTCTTAAACTATCAATGTTTATTGATTGGAAAATAATCTAAGGACCTACAGATTTTTAAAAAACTTCTTATTTTGTTTCGGGGTATAGCTGACTAACAAACACTTGTGATAGTTTCAGGTGAACAGGGAAAGGATTTAGCCATACATGTACATATATCCATTTTCCCCCAACTCCCCTCCCATCCAGGCGGCCACATAACACTCGGCAGAGTTTCATGTGCCATACAGTGGGTCCCTGTCGGTTATCCATTTCAAATATAGCAGTGTGTACATGTCCATCCTAAACTCCCTATCCCTTCCCCTTGTAAGATTTTTTGAGCAGGGAACAGTCAACAGAATCAGCCTATCTGTTAACATTTGAGTCTGGTCTCAAGGATCTGGACTTGGACCTCTGGTATGGAGGTGCTCTAAGTGTACATACCATCTTCTCAGGTTATATAGAACAAAGAATGCTTTCCTTCTCTATCTGGCTTTCTGAACACACTTTGTTCTCCAGGAGCTGGAATGCCTCTCCAGTAATGGAAGCCTTCATCATCTCATGGCTGGTTTAGGGCAACATCTTCTTAGCTGGTCTCCCTCCTATTGGACTTTCTACCACCTTTTTACCCTATACTTTACTGCCTTATTATTTAACTTTAAATCACTGATCCTTCTGTTACTTCCCTGTTCAAGGAATAGAAGGTCACCCCTCCCTCACCACATTAAGATAGGAATAAATTCAGCTGCCTCTTAAGTGACTTGTGCAAAGCCTCACTCTTTCTAACAGGGGAGAAAGACAATAACCAAGCAAACTAACGGAGGATGCGCTACATGTAACCACTTTAGTCTCTTAACCCATTTAAAAATAAAAATGTGGCTATGGAACTAGATGGCCAAGCTCTTTGGGGTTTAGGTATGTAGTTGGTTAGTTCAGTTCAGTCGCTCAGTCGTGTCCTCTACAACCCCATAGACTGTAGCACGCCAGGCCTCCCTGTCCATCACCAGCTCCCAGAGTTTATTCAAACTCATGTTCATTGAGTTGGTGATGCCCTCTCACCCTCTGTTGTTCCCTTCTCCTCCCGCCTTCAATCTTTCCCAGCAACAGGGTCTTTTCAAATGAGTCAGTTCTTCTCATCAGGTGGCCAAAGTATTGGAGGTTCAACTTCAGCATCAGTCCTTCCAATGAACATTCAGGATTGATTTCCTTTAGGATGGACTGCTTGGATCTCCTTGCTGTCCAAGGGATTCTCAAGAGTCTTCTTCAACACCACAGTTCAAAAGCATCAATTCTTTGGTGCTCAGCTTTCTTTATAGTCCAATTCTCACATCCATACATGACTGCTGGAAAAACCTAGCTTTGACTAGATGGACCTTTGTTGGCAAAGTAATGTCTCTGCTTTTTAATATGCTATCTTGGTTGGTCATAACTTTTCTTCCAAGGAGCAAGCATCTTTTAATTTCTATTTGGCTAGAAATTAATTTTAATTCTAGTTGGCTAGAATTCCCTTCTAATCCTGAAGTTCAACAGAACTATATTACCTTCCAGGGTCTGCTTCCAATCCTGGTAGCACAGCCATTGAGTTTCAGATTCTCAATGTCAAGTTGGGATAATCTGCACCTATCTGACGGCTATTTGAAGATTTACTTCAGTTACTGTTATCTACTGCTGCCATTTGGCACACCAGGGTGGGTTCCCTTTATTTTCTAGCCTGTTACCTTAGATGCACTACCTCTACAGTTTATGACCACCACCCCACCAAGCACAGCCTTGACTTTAACTGTTCAGCCTTGTAACTCAAAAAGCCTAGCAAGGCCAGTTATTTGCAATACCCCGTGGGAACACTTTCCTATCTCCAGTCTCTGTGGTCTTTGTTCTTTATATATAATCTTACTCTTCCCTCTTTATCAATTCAAGTTGAAAACCTGGCCCCAGATTCCTTTTAAAAATTTTCTAAAGATTTGGGCCTTCCAGCTCTGACTTTCTGGGATTCTAAACTCAAATGAAAATATTTTTTTCTACTTCTGATTTTTTTATTTTGCACCCTGGGAACTCAAATGTACACATAACTAGCTCCTTTACCATATACAAGAACAAAATCCCACTATTCTGGACACAAATGCTCCTGCTGGCACATGTAACATTCACTTCCTATGGGCACTTCTGCCTGGAGGACTGTACCTCTCATTGTCTGCAGTCTGTGTCTGGTCTGTTTAGGCAATTAACATGAGTGAGATCCGAATCTTTCAGATCACTGATGAGCTACAATGTTTAAGCACAGTGCTTGGCTTTTGGAATATGTGGACTGATGAATAGTTGCTGAGGAGTATGGCCCCATCGTCATCTTATGCAGGGTTCATCCCAATGGGCATACGTGGGAACTTCAAAAAAGTTATTTCACCAGCAATGGGCTGAATCCTCTTATCATACGGAGTTCACTGAAGTGGGGCCAGCCCTCCGCCTCTGCTAGCTTCACTGCCAAGGTTCGAGAGGGGTGGAGTGGCCTGGAAGATGGTTAGAAGAAGGGTGGGGGACTTGCTTTCTTATAAAGATACTTTGGGAGGCTGACCCTGGAGCGTCAGGTTTTCAGGAACAGATGAGCCTGGGTCTCAGTGGCAAAGAACTTCAAAAGGGCAAGACGTTTGTTTTTTGCTGGAGGAAAGCTTGGAAGCCTCAAGTCTAATTAAGAGTGCTGCCCATACTGGATAAGGGGGCGTCCTGGCTTGCCCCCCAGAAATCCATCCACACAAGAAGATATCAAGCAAATTCATTCTCACTCAACCCGTTTCTTGGGCTCCCTATGTGTAATGCCGGCCCCTGGGTCTCTGTGTCTCTACCTAGGTGTCAGGGATCCCAGACCCAGGATGCCAAACAAATTAACTCCACGGGAGAATCTCTTTGCGCGCCCAGAGTTTGGTTCCCCAAACCATTGTGTGGGGTCTTGAGATTAAGAAACTCACCCCAGCCACCCCACAAACTCTTCCCCACTCCCTGAAGGTCTTGCGTGGTTCCCAGGGCGGTTGAAGCGCTCCGAGCTCCAGGGAAGGCGTACTGGCTCTCCGTTCTCGTTCCGGGAAAGCGCCAGCATCCGGGGAAAGCCTTCGCTTCTCATCCCGCACGCTCCCAGGACAGGCAGGGAGGCACCCCCAACATGAGCAAGGTGTGCCACGCAAGACTCCCCCCGCCTTTAAAAAGAATAAATAAATAGAACCAGCGCCTAGCTCCGCTCGGGTTTCCCGAAACGCTCACAGCGGTCGCTGCCGGGGCGGCTGGGTGTCTGCGCTCCCCGCCTTCGTTGGGCTGACACAGGAGGGGAGGAGCAGGAGCCGGAGGGGGTGCTGGGGGGCGGGGGTGAAGGGGGAGCGCGAACCATCCGGAGCCAAGACAAGCAGCACATTCACAAATAACGCCCCCACCCCCAGCGCACGCGCTCCCATTCAAAGCCGCCGGCTCCACGGCCGCAGGGAGGCTCGGAGCACGCGCGTCCGCCCCAGCTCAGCTCTGCCCCGCAGGCTCACATCCCGCGTCAGCCCGCCGACGCGGAGCCCCGCAGCCCACGCGGGACGCGGCAACCGCTTTCAGGGTGGGGTCTAGTTTAGGACTCCCCTCCCTCCACGCTGGGGGACCATGGCCCGGCTGGCTGCGCCCCAGCGCTCGGGGCTCCTGGCCCGCATCCTCGGAGGCACCTGGTGCCTGCTCTGCGTCGCCGGACAGGTAGGGCAGCTTGCGCGTCTTGTGTCCCCTCCCCCTCCTGATAACTTTCTATTAGGCTGTGCTACTGCGGGAAGTGCTAAATAGCTTGGGGCGCGCTCTCTCTGGCCAGGGACTGTCCCAGGGTTGCGCTGCCACCCGAGCTGGGACAGGTGGCGCGGGATTGGGGCTAAGGCGGCCCCTCGCCGCAATCCCGGAGCTGGCGGCATCAGCCCCTGAGCTGAGTCTCTGCCCAGCCTCCTGGGGCCGCGTCCCGGCTTCCCGCCACGCCCTGGTCCTGCCTCCAGCTGGGCAGAGTCGAGGCGAAGAGGTGGCGCCTGAGTCTGGGTGCGGCCCTGTCCCAGGGAGCCCGCGACCCAGCCAACCATTCTGGACAGTCAGTCCTTCAAGGAATCCCTTCTCTCTTTCCTGGCGGAGGCTGAGGCGGCTCTGGGAAGGCTCGGACGCTGGGACACTCCTCATTTCTGTCTTTCCTCGGGCCCAGTAAACTTCTGACATTGTCACCTTAGGGCCACCCACGTCCGGTAGAGTCGGGGGCGGTTGTAAGGTGTGCAGATGGCGGACCAGATGGGCTCAATGATGCTCTGCAGTGGAGAATAAGTGGTCGTGGTGGCTGGTGAAGGGGGACTCGCCTTCACCACGCCCCCTTCACCTACTCCTAGAATTTTCTCCCAAGCCAGATGGGTTGTAGAAACTGAGTTCTCTTGACTGGGTGGGCTCTGGCCCCGAGGCAGAGCAGAAGAGCCCTGGAAGGGTGTCTAATTCACAGTTGGCTTGGCTCTGGTTTATTACAGCAAAGACCCTGGAGAGAGCTGCTTTGGGGAAGGGGGCAGGGGTCATTCATACCCCGTGATGCGTGTGGTGTCTTTGGCTTTCACGATTTCCAGAGTCAGGTAACTTTTGATTAAAACTCATGATTTAGGCAGTTTGTACATAATTTAGCCTACACAGATTTGCTTTTCACAGGATTACTTGGGTAATTCTGGGAAAATGCCCAAGTACTCTTGGCCGGAATTATCGCCAGATAGCCTCCCTTTCCTCTGTTTTGCTTATGGAGACTTGTCCAAATCGGGGGATTTCCTTCCTTTGCTTTTAGTTAACAGTTTCTGAAACTTGTTTTCAGATTTCTATTTTAATGATCATTTTGATTGCATTGGTGAACTTTTAGAGGATGAGCAAGGACCAAGAATGAGGGCTAAGAAGGGCCCAGAGCCCAGTGGAACCTGACAGGCAGAGACTAGGCTAAGAAGTGATAGAGATTTTCAACAGGGAACACCTGCTTAGATTGGAGCCCAGAAAAACCCTTGCAAAACCTTGTCTTAATTATGAGCCAGTTTTATTCCTCAAATGCCTTGCTCCATGGGCAGGCCTTCTCAGAGGTGGTTGCATGTTAGGATTGCCTATGAGAGCTCTAGATACGCCTGGGGCCAGTCTCCCACCCCAGTTGAATTGCATCAGCATCCTTGAGGGGTATATGATGATAAGGTGGAACACTGGGGCTTATAAAGCTCCCAGGTGATTACACTATGCAGCTGGGTTGAAAACCATAGTGTCAAAATGACCTGCCTTACAGTGACCTGTTCTAACAGAGTCATCAGCCCAAAAAGAAACTCAAGGGAGAACTGTAAAGAGGGCCTAATAGGCATGCTAGGGGAGAGAGGGTTAACATGCAGCCTCCAGTTCTGGCTCTGTCCCTAACTAGCTGTGTCATTCTAGTCAAGGCCCTTAACCTTCTATTTCTTTATCTGTAAAATGAGGGTGTTGGCCTGTGTTCTAGAAGGAACTGCTGGCTCTAGCAACACCAGGCAGGTTGGCATCTAACCCAACTCAAGACTGAACACCTTGTGTCTTACTTTAAAATAATCATAAGGGTAGAAATCCTGCCTTATCCTTGATATTTTGTTAAACTATCTGGTAATATTTGAAACCAGCAAAGATGTTAATATGCAAAGATGCATGAAGTAGTTTCTTAGACTTGTGTATTTGTTGGTGGTGGTTTTTAAAAATATACTTCAATAGACTGCCTATTTTATATATATATATATATATATTCACACACACATATATACATGCATTTTAAACACTGGACTTGTTTAGACCTATTTCAAGTCGTTTGGTGCCCTCTTGACATTTAGGACAAACTGATTTTCCCAGTGTTACACACCTGCTCCTCCTTGCTTTTCTTCTCAACCAACTTTCTTCTGGGTGAAGATGATGAAAGCAGATTTGGGCCGTGTGTGTGTGTGTTGAACGTGGTTTATTGTTTAATTTCAAATGACTTTTTCTTGTTCCACTTGGCAGGGCTGCTATCCACATGTGAGAAGCCTGACTAAACTTGTCAGGGAAGGGATAGCAGAGGGTTTAAAGTGGTAGATGGGTTCTGTATTCTTGCTGAATGCAGTACACTTTAGATATATTAATACTTAGGTGTTGGTCAGAAGCAGCTGATCTTGCAACACAATTTAACACTTTTTTTTTAAACTACATGAATTTTATACCTTATCAGTGAATTTAACAGACTGGAAACTTAAGGATACTTAGTATCAAATCAAGAAGAAATCAAACCAATAGCCAGTGCCAAAGGATTGGAACACTGGAATTTATATTATACATTCTTTAAATGTTTTTTTCTTCAGAGCACTCAGTACATGAAGGCATGACTATCAGACTTATCAAAACTCTTGTATATATTGCACCCATAGTTAAAGGAGGCTCTTTGTTTAAGAGGTTCTGGCTCCCTACACTGAATTACACCTAAGTTATATTATCAAAGTCCAAAGAACAATTTTAATGCAAATAAAAATTATTCAGGAATCTCACTGAATTTCTGCTTTCAGGGATTATTCTTCTTTGGTCCTGATTGAATTACCCTCCTAACTTGCAGTTCTTGCCCTGTGCAACTGGAAGGTAGCTCACTCTTTGGGTTCTTAAGAAACTGATTATTTTACTGATATCAATTTCACTTCATCAGCTGAACTCAAATTCATCCCATTGCCCAAATTGCTCCCAGGTAAGGAAGTACATAATTAACTGTTTTAACCACTAGAGGTTACCAACTACTTAATGATTTCTACAAGTCATCTGTAGCAATCCACTGTAAAAATAAACAAGGTTGTTGGAGAGGACTGTGGCTAGATCAGCACAAATCCATTACTATTGCTTAAAAATGTCACTTAGTGGCAATTCATGTTCTTATGGTGGCATGCCAATGATAGCTTATTCAAAGACTAACATTGAATATTTTGACTTACTGTGGTATTCTAAATCCTACCCTTGTTAGGAATTTGGTAATGAGGTTAAAAACAGGATGGTTGGGAAGAATTTGTGTGTTTGCTGGCACCTGACTTTCCACTAAAGACCTCGAAGGAAACATTTTCTTGTCTCTTTTATTGTTCTCTTATATGTTCTTGCTCTTGTTTTATTTTTTATTTTTACTGTGATAATAATTTTCATGGTTAAAAAATATTACTAAGGGCTTATAAAGAAATATAGCAATTTCTTACCCTGTTTTTTCCCTAACCTCTTAACGTCAGATCCCATGTCCTAAAGGCAACATTTTTTTCTTGTTTATTTGTTTTATAGTATTTTGAGTTATATTTGACATACAGTAAGTTGCACATATTTAAACTATACAGTTTAATAAGTTTTGACATATATATATATACTCACATACACCTGTGACACCATCACCTCAGAGTTTTCTCATTACCCTTTTTTAAATTTTATTTTTATTTTAATTGGAGGCTAATCATTTTACAATATTATAGTGGTTTTTGCCATACATTGACATGAATCAGCCATGGGTGTACATCCCATCCCATCCCTCGGGGTCATCCCAGTGCACCAGCCCTGAGCACCCTGTCTCATGCATTGAACCTGGACTGGCGATCTGTTTCACATATGATAACATACATGTTTCAATGCTATTCTCTCAAATCATCCCACCCTTGCCTTCTCCCATGGAATCCAAAAAACTGTTCTATACATCTGTGTGTCTTTTGCTGTCTCGCATGTAGGGTCATCCTTACCATCTTTCTAAATGGTAATCCCTTCCTGCTGCCCTTCCTCACACCCTAAATCACCGTGCAAATGGTGATCTACTTTCTGTCACTGTAGTTTGCATTTTCTGGAATTTTATGTAAATGAAATCAGAGTAGATTACCACTCCCCCCTTCTTTTTTATGATCTGGTCTTTTTTTTCTGCCACTCTGTATAGTTTTGTTTTTTTTGAGATGATTCATGCTGTAGCATGTTCCCAATAATTCATTTCTTTCTAAGTAGTGTTACATTATGTGGAAATATTATACTTTGTTGTCCATCAGCATTCACCTATTTATGGACTGTGTGTTTCCAGTTTTTGGCTTTACAAAGAAAGTTGCTATAAAGATATGTTTATATGTCTTTGCATGGAGATGTAGTTTTGTTTCAGAAGTGGGATGACTGAATCATTGGTAGGTATATGTTTAAACTTTTTAAGAGATTGCCAGCTTTTCAGAAGGTTGCAATATGCCATTCCTCTGCATCCTTGCCAGCATCTGCTGAGGTCAGGCTTTGACTTTAGCCATGTGAATCGGTATACTAGTAGCTTGTTCTGGATTCTGATGAGCAGTTCCCTAATGATTGATGACCTAGAGCATTTTTTTTCATGGATTTATTTAGAATGTATGTAACGTTTTTGGCAAAATGTATATTCAGATATTTTGTCTATTTCTCATTGGGTCTTTTTCTCCTGTTATGAGAATTCTTTATGTATTCTGGCTGTAACTCCTTTATCAGATGTATCATTTGCAAATGTTTTCTCCCAGGCTGTGGCTTGTCTTTTCATTTTCTTGATATGGTATACTGATGGGCAGAAGTTTTTAATTTTGATGAAGTTAAATTTATTGTTTATTGGTAAATTGTGGTTTTGCTCTTAAGAAATAAGATCATAAGATCACACAGGTTTTTTCCTTAAAATTTTTTATGTCTCACATTTAGTTTCTGTGCAGTTCTGAATTAATTTTGTATGTGGTGCAAGATGTGGGTCAAAGTTCATTTTTTTAACCCATGGATTTTCAGTTGTTTTAAAGCAAGATTTTTTAACTAGACTGTCCTTTCTCCGTTGAATTGCCTTTGCACCTTTGTTAAAAATCAGTTGTCTGTATACATGGGACTATTTTTAGGTTCTTTATTCTGTTCTGGTGAACTGTATTTCTGTTGCTATGCTAGTACCCCATGGTCTTGAGTACTGTAGCTTCACAATACATTTTGAACTGAGGAAGTGTGATTTCTCTGACTTTGTTCTGCATTTTCAAGGATGTTGATTTGGCTACCCTATATAAATTTTAAAGCAAGTTTACCAACTTTTTTTTTAATGCATTCAAGGACTTGATTGGGAGTGTTTTAATCTGTAGATCTATTTCGAATGACATAGTCTGTTAACAATGTTGAGTTTCATAATTCTTGAGCACGATAAACCTCTATCTATTTAGGTCTCTATTTCTCTAAGTAATATGTGGTCATTTTTAGTGTAAAAAATCTGACATATTTCTGTCAGATTTATTCTAAATATTTCATATTTTTGATGCTCTTTTAAATGGCACTTTAAAAAATTTGTTTCTGATTTTTCCTTGTTAATTTATAAAAACAATTGATTTTTGCATATTGTTTTTATCTTCTTCAACTTCACATACTGGTTGTAGCAGTTTTTTGGTACATTCAATCAGATTTTCTACACATATGATCATGTCACATGCAAATAAAAACAGTTATTCTCTCCCAGTTTGAATGTCTTTCATTTTGTTTTCCTGTTTAATAACATTGGCTGGCACCTCCAGTTCACAATTGAATAGAACTGGTATGAACAGATATCCTTGCTTACTCCCAATCTTAAGGAACAATAATTCAATATTTCACCATAAAGTATGATGTTATGTGTGGATTTTTTAAAAAATGTCTTTTATCAGAATTCATCTTGTTCTTTGTTTACTCAGGGCTTTTTTTTTTTTTTTTTAATCAGAGATGAATGTTGGATTTCTGTCAAGTGCTTTTTCTGCATATATTTTATATGACTTTTCCTTTTTAGTTTATTAATATAGTTAAGTATCTTGATTGATTTTTGAATGTTAAACCCATTTTGCACTCCTGGGATCAGCTTGATGTAACAATATATTACCCTTTTTCTATATTGTTGGGTTTGATTTACCAAATTTTGATTATAACTTTTGTGTTTATGTCCATGTAGAATATTGTTCAGTAGTTTTATTTTCTTGCAATATTACTGTCTATTTTTAGTATCAGGGTTGAAATACTCTTTTCATTTTATGTTCTGGAAGAAATTGTGTGTGGTTTCTTCCTTAATTGTTCTGTAGAACTCACCAGAGAAACTATCTGGACTTGGGATTGGCTTAGTGTGAAGATTTTTAACTTCAAATTTAAATTCTTAAGTAGATATAGGGCCATTAATGTTATCTATTAATATTCCATCTTGAGTTAGGTTTTGTATCTTTCATGAATTTGTCTATTTCATTTCAGTTGTTGAGTTTATTGGCATAAAGTAGTTCATGACGCTCCTTTATTATGTTTTGAATATTAGCACGTGGAGTGTGTCACCTCTTTCATTCCTGATACTGGTTATATATTTATTCTTTATCAGTCTGCTTGGAAGTGGTGGTGGTTTAGTTAATAAGTTGTGTCTGAGTCTTTTCAACCCCATGAACTATAGCCTGCCAGGCTCTTCTGCCCATGGGATTTCTCAGGCAAGAATACTCAAGTATCAATCTGCTTAGTGGCTTAAAAAATTTTACAGGTCTTGAAGAACTAGCTTTGATTTCATAGATTTCCTTCATAATAGAAAACAGAAATATGTAAGATTTTTACACTAAAAATTACACATTTTCTGTCTTCTGCTATTTTGCATTTCATAAGTTCTTATTTTTCTAGTTTCTTATGGTGTCAAGGTAATGCTGAGGTCATTAATATAAGACCTTTTTTTTTGTTTTCCAACAAAGATTTCCAGTAATAAAATTTTTTTTTCAGTGCTGTTTTAGTGGTATATCATAAATGTGTTTTCATTTTTCTTCCCTTCAAAATACTTTATTTCCCTTTGATTTCCTCTTTGACCCATGGGTATTTTGAAATGAATTGTTTAGTTTCTAAATATTTGGAGATTTTCTAGATATACTTCAATTATTTACTTTTAATTTAATTCCAGTGTATTCAGAGAACACACTTTATATAACTTGAATAATTTTAAGTTAATTGACATTTGTTTTATGGCCCAGAATATAGTCTGTCTTGGTAAATGTTCTATGTGTACTTGAAAAAAAATTAAACTTCCTACAAATATGTTTCTTCTAAATTTTCCAGATTAGTCTAGTTATTGTTGGGTGGAATACTCTATAAATGTCATTTAGGTCAAGTTGGTTGAGAGTTTTATTAAAATATTCTACATCTTTATTGATATAGTATCAATTATGAGTGAGATATATCACAGTCTCCATCTACCATTGTGGATTTGTCTGTTTATATCTCCTTGTAGTTCTATCAGTTTTTGCTTTATTTGTCCTGAATCTCTGTTATATAAGCATTTAGAATAGTCTTTTTGGCAAATTTGACTCTTCTGTCATTACTAATAATGACCTTATCTATCCATGGTAATAGTCTGTGTCCTGAAATCAACTTTGTGTTCAGTTATATTAATGTTAGATAACCATTTTAATTCTTTGTGTTTTTAATATAGTGCCTTTGTTGTTATTGCAGCATTCCTTAATGTGATTTATTATATTCTATTAAATTTTCATTATGGTGTGATTTCCTAATTCTCTTTCTCATTCTCCTTTTATTATTTTTTCATAATATTTTATCACATTTTAAAGACCCAGTGGTCAGTATTACTATTTTGTAATAACTACACTGTGCCAAATAGTATATTATTATTCTATTTTTCTTATATATTTTCCTTAAAATAGCTTTGAGATATAATACATATATCATGCAATTCACCCCTTATAGTGTTTAATTCAGTAATTTTTATTATGTTCACAGATATGCATACCATCACATCAATTTTAGAAATTTTGGTCACCTAAAAAAAACCCCAATAAACTTTGTACTCTTTAGCTTACCTGTACTCTCCACCACTCACCAATCCCAAACAACCGTAATATATTTTCTTTCTCTGTAGATTTCCCTACTCTGGATTTTTGTGTGAATGCAGTTATGTAATGGAGTCATGTAATATGTGAATTTGGAGGACTGGCTTCTATGTTTTCAAGGTTCTTCCAAGTTATAGCATGTATCAGTATTTCATTCCTTTTATAACTGAATAATATTTCACTGTATGGATATGTAATATTTAGTTTATCCGTTTGTCTCCAGAGGGACATTTGGATTGTTCCACCTTTGGGCTCTTATGAATATCACTACCGTAAACATCCATGTGCAAGATTTTGTGCAAACATAAGTTTCATTTCCCTTGGGAAAATATTTTAGGCTTTGTATACTATACTATCTCTGCCATAACCACTAAACTCTGCCCATTATAGCAGGAAAGCGTGTGTATGTGCTAAGTTGATTCAGCTGTGTCTGACTCTTTGTAATCCTGTGGACTGTAGTCTGCCAGGCTCCTCTGTCCATGGGATTCTCCAGGCAAGAATACTGGAGTGGGTGGCCACACCCTCCTCCAGGGGATATTTCCAACCCAGGGATTAAACCTGGGTCTCTTCAGTCTCCTGCACTGAGGGCAGATTCCTTACCACTAGTGCCTCCTGGGAAGCCCCATCAGGAAGCAGTGATAGACAATACAGAAATGAGTGAACCTGGTTGTTCTAAGTCAATAATTGCAATAAACTATTTACAAAAATGGGGGGTGTGCCAAATTTGGACCACAGGTCATTATATGCCAACCTCTGAACCACAGTTTCAAGATGCTGTGCCTTGGTGTAAGATTATTTGAATTCAGTGTGCTAGGGTCTTCATGGACCTTCAGTAGATCTACATCCTTCAGACCGGGAAACATTTATTTTCATATGTCTTTGATAATTTTCTTGCCAGCCTTGTATGTGTTTGCCTTTTTTTTGGAAATTCCTTTCAGTTAATATTTAAGCTTCTTGGATTGACCATATATTTCTTAAAATCTACTGTCTTATTTTTATCTTTTTATTATACTTTCTGAAAGATTTTCTCAGCTTTACTATTCAGCAGTCTTTGTTTGATAACATTAAACACACTCTTTCTAGTTGTAGCCAAAACTTCAGTCCCATCTTTGGCAGCATCAGGTGCCTCCATGTCTGAAGCCTTTCTGAGCTTTTACAGGCCAAATGGTCTTGCTTCCCATCATTATATCCTGTTGCAGGCACAGTTCTGTTAAGTCAGTTACAATTCCTCCACCAGCTTTCCATATTACAGAAATTTATTGGCATCTTTTGTCTGCTGTTGTGTCCTTTCCAGTTCTCTTGTCATTTTTATTTATTTACTGTTATTTTAGCAGACATTTGGGAGAGAATGGGGAAAAAAAATAGTGTTCAACCTTCCATGTTTAACTGGAAGTTAGCACTATTTATTCCCTTTCATTATTTCTATTTTCTTGTCTTGATCCATTTCCAAATCCCATTAAAGATCATTCTGGTTATTATGCTCACTTTTCAGTGACTCATATGTTTTGTTTCCCAGTGTAAGTAAAACTTTGGTCAGTATTAGAAAAAACACACTAGGTTTGAGTCCCTAAGACTGAGCTTCTACTTCTGGGTTTACTGACCATCTCTGCAACTAGAGAGTCGGACTTTTTCCAGGGAAGAGAACCCATGCTGACTGACTGCCTCTTAGTTGCTGCACACAGTAATAGGTACTCTCTCCATCCTCGTTTTTATATTTTAGTTTTCAGCCTTTCAATAACTGTATTTCACATTCTTCGCTTAAATAAATAGTCTAACCTATTTGCTCAGATACAGCACAGAAATATTTTATTGTTTTACAAATGTTGATGTTCATGTTTGGAAACAGTTTTATGAGAGAACATGGAGTTAACATGATGTAAAGATCTGGCCTTAAAATATCATATGTGGTATTAAAATTTATTCTCTAAGGTGCTCAGGCCTTTTTGTGGTGAGGAAGGGAGATGAGGCAAAATGAATGGGGAAGTAGTTTTGAATGGTTAGTATGTAATACCATATCAGTTTTAATATTTTATTTTGTACCAGGATGATCTCTATGTATAGAATTAAGCATTTTTTTTCTTTCTTTTAATTTTTTTTGGGGGGGAGGGGATAAGTGGGTGGTGCAAGAGCTACATATTTCTTTTCATTTCTACTCATGTCTATAGAATTAGAAAACCAGAAGGGGCCTTAGAGATTCTTTAGTCTCTTGGTTTAGACATTTCATTGTGCATAAGTCAGTTTGGTCTTCTGCACAGTTCCAAAGATCACCCAAAGATTAAAGCTGTGCAACTAGAAGCTGAGAAACTTTACAAAAAAATTGAAGTATAATTGCTTCACAATGTTGTGTTAGTTTCAGGTATGCTGCTGCGGCTGCTTAGTCGCTTTAGTCGTGTCCGACTCTGTGCGACCCCATAGATGGCAGCTCACCAGGCTCCCCCATCCCTGGGATTCTCCAGGCAAGAACACTGGAGTGGGTTGCCATTTCCTGCTCCAATGCATGAAAGTGAAAGTGAAGTCGCTCAGTCATGTCTAACTCTTAGCGACCCCATGGACTGCAGCCTACCAGGCTCCTCTGTCCATGGGATTTTCCAGGCAAGAGTACTGGAGTGGGGCGCCATTGCCTTCTCTGAGTTTCAGGTATATAGCAAAGTTATTCATTTATACACACACACACACGTCTGCCTACAATGCAGGAGCTGCAAGAGATACAAGTTTGATCCCTGGGTTGGGAAGATCCCCTGGAGGAGGGCATAACAACCCGCTCCAGTATCTTTACCTAGAGAATCCCATGGACAGAGGAACCTGGCGGGCTACAGTCCATAGGGTTGCAAAGAGTCACTGAAGCTACTGAACACACACTTGGGATTAGAAACTGAGAAATTTTGAAAAACCAATTCCTGGGTCTCTTGGAGATTTGGATTCCACAGAAAAAGATGCGTCTGAGGAATGTGTCTTTGGTACAGATACCCCTTTTCCCTCACCACGTACCCATAGAGCAGCAGTCCCCAACCTTTTAGCCATCAGGGACCAGTTTTGTGGAAGACAAGGTTTTCAGGGGCTGGGGTGGAGGAGGGGTGGGATAGTTTCAAGATGATTGAAGCACATTACATCTGGTGTGCACTTTATTTCTATTATTATTACATCAACTCCACCTCAGATCATCAGGCTTTAGTCCCAGAGGTTGGGGACACTTGCCATAGAAGATTCACATGTACACTTTGACCAAAGACCACATTTCAGGAAACACTGGTCTGGTCTATCTTATTTATGGAGGAGAGAAGTAAGGTCTGAGCAAGTTGAGTGACACGTCCCAGTCTGTTAGTGAGAGAGATGGGAATGGACCACGCGTTTCAGAACTCAGTTCAGTGATTTTTTTCCCACCAGAGCATACACTATTACTTTAGTGTCTAGTTACATCATGAACTAAAGATATGAACCACCAGCTTAAAGTGTCTTTATTTGTCGTAACCTCCGTTTTTTTATAAATGGTTTTCAGATGTTTGGGAATAGCCTCAGCTCCCAGTCACTTAGCCTGCGGCCGAAGAATGATTGGGGAATGAAGGGAAGGGAAAAGCCTCTGCCCTTCCACACATTCCCCGCCCCGCCCCCCGCCCACACATAACCTGCTGGAAACTGGCTCCTGTGTATTTTCTCCTCTAGTCACATGCCCCTGGAAGATTAACAGGTACTTATTTAGAAAACTGTCCAAAGCATTCAGGAACTTGACACTTGTTGAAAGGGAGAGGATGTGCTGCTGAACACCTTCTCTACCCAAGTGTGATGTAGCAACTGTTGCCCTGCTCTTGGAGGGGAGGAAGGAACTGTGTCATGGGCCTATTCTTCAGGATGTCCCCTGCATCTCTATCACAATCCGGCCAAACAAAACAGGCACGTGCTCGCCGCTGAGTCATGCACAGTCTGTGATGTCATCCTACACATGGAGGAAAGATTTTCCTTTCCTGCTTATATCTGGTACACTTAATGAAGAATGATCATTGTGAAGTTTCTTTCAGAAATCAGTTGCAGTGAAATAAAAGATTTTTACCATTAAAGAGTATCTACTGATTAAATGGAAATTCAAATTCCCGTATTCCTTTTTAATTTTTTTAACTCTACATTAGTCAGGATGGGTTAGATGAGGCTGTGGTAACAAACAAGCCCCAAATCATAGTGGCTTAACATCTAAGCCATGCGTCTCATGCGGGTTGTTGGGCACGGCCCATCGTGTGCGCTGAGGAATCCATGCTGACTGAGGCTCCATTTTGTGCTTCCATAGCTGGCAGGGCAGGGAAGGGCGAGTTCTGCTCTGCCTTGCTCTGACAATTGAATGCTTCCACTCAGTGACAGATGATTGTGTCTGCTCACGTTTTATGGGCCAAATCAAATTCAACAGAGTTGAAAATATAACCTAACATTATCATGAATCCAGAATATTCTTTTTCTTGCTTTTGTTTCAACCTCATTAGTTTTCCTAAACTTTCAGACTTCCACGATGTCACCTAGATCTTTTAAGTTTTCTGCTTGTGTGTATATATGTGAACAAAGGGTTTTTGACATTACTGTAAAACCACTTAGAATTAACTTTGACTTCTCAAATTAAAAAATTATAATTGTTAAATATAATAAAATTTACCATCTTAATGGTTAAATGTGAAGTTTAGTTGTATTAAGTACATTTGCATCATTATGTAACTACTGTACAGAACTTTTTCATCTTGCAAAATTGAAACTCTGTACCTGTTAAATAATGACTTCTCATCCCCCCACCATCCCAGCAATACCATTCTACTTTCTGTCTCTATGAATTTAACCATTCTAGTTACCTCATATAAGTGGGATTAAATGGTATTTACCTCTCTGTGATTTATTTCTCTTAGCATAATGTCTGCAAGTTTCATCCATGTTGTACCCTGTGGCTGACTTGCTTTCATTTTTAAGGCTGGATAATACTCCATTTTGTGCATTTAGCATATTTTGTCTTTCTGTACAACTGTTGACGAACACTTGGTTTCTTCCGCCTTTTGGCCGTTGTGGGTAATGTTGCTGTGAACACTGGTATTTTATCTTGGTTTGTGTGTGCTGCTTTTCCTATACAAAAGAGAGGCAACCTCTTCCTCTTCAGACTTCTAGTTTACCATTCGCAAGGGACAGGAAACTTATTTAAATGTTGAACTAATAGGCTTACTTTAGGGATCTTCTGCCATTGGTTACAACAAAAGCTGAGCGATACTCCACTCTCCTCTTGAAAGTTCAACTGAATCAACAAAGCCAATGGATTCTGGTGTTTTGTCTTGGATGTAACCTGCAGATCTTAACATTTTTCTCAGACAGGTGACAATATATGCCTAGCATGTTATTTTTCCTCTAAAGGTCATGACAAACAGATGTGTTTACACGTGCTGTGGCTCTTTGAAGAGCCTCAGTCCATTTTATTATCTAAGTCCTTTCCTCTCCCACTCCCAGGAACCAATTTTTATCCCCTCAGGGGGCATTATCACCTTTGGTTGAGAGTGTATGCTTTAGACTAAGATTGCTGATTCTTACTGGTCTTCAAGCCTGGCATGATCCATCTCCTACGGAACTCCCTTTCTCTCTCCCTTCCCCCTTCCTGCCCCACCTCCCCTAGTTCACTCCTGTCTAGCCCCACAGGCTTCCTTTCCGTTTTTTAAGGGCATCAAACTTGTTCCTACTTTAGAGTCCTTTGCACAAGTTGTTCTCTTTGCTGAAGGGCTATTTCTTTATTTTTAATTAATTAGTTTCTGCTCACACATCTGTTCTCCACCTTAGATATCACTGCTCTAGAAGAACCTGTCCTCCAACTCCCTTGCTCCAGTCTATATTAGATCTTTGCTGTTGTTCTCTCACAGTGCTGTAATGATACATTGATTTGTATTTTTATTATATGTCTGCCATCCCAATGTATTGTAAACTTGAGGTCAGAGACTGACTGGCTTTCCTCTGTATATATCACATTTAACTCAGTGTGTAGAATTGTTGAAAAAAGGGTTGATGAAGTATTTTGTGAAAATACACAATGAAACAAAACTGCTCTGAACCTGGTATTGCTTTTTTAAATGTATGTATGCATTTATGTTGTGTTCTGATCAAAATTTAAAAAAAATATTAAAATGAATTATACATTGCTCATCATAACAGCTTTATATATGTATACATATAGGAAGTATAGAAAATGCTAGCTGCTATAACATATATTAGGTAAGGAAACTGTTGTTCCTATAACAATGAAATCCTGAAATACCAGTGTTTTGATAAAATAGTTTGTTTCTTATTCATATATGAGTCCAACTGGCAGGGCTGAAGTGGAGGCAGAGGGTTCTGTTCCAAGCAGCCTTTCAGGGACTCATTTGGTGGGGACTTGCTGTCCATAATGCATGGCTTCCAAGGTCACCTTGGTGTCTGTGTCTGGATGGGAGGGGTGGAGGAGAATGTTGAGAATTGCATGGGAGGTTTTCTTGGGGTAATCTTGGGAGTGGAATGCATCACTCCTGCCCACATCCATTTTTTGCATTCCTGACCAGACTCAGATCTCCAGTAGGGTTGCAATGCCTTTTATCCCCCGACGTGAACCCAGCCACATGGCTGCATGTCCTAGGCTGGGAGGCTGGGAAGACAGCTCTGAATTCAGGTGGTAAACTGGTCTCCTCCATCATATCCTTGGAAAGTCATACATGTGTGTAAAGTGTGTATTTGATATTTGGGTGTACGTGGATTTATAAATCCCTTTCAGAAACTTGGGGACCCTTCCTAAATCCAAGATGCAGAGAATGGGAATCACTAAAAATAGGAATACGTGAGCTTTATTTTAGGAGAAGGTTTTGTCTGCTTCATCATTTTCAAAATTAAAAGAGAGAAGGTGGACTGAAATCAGGGGAAATGGGCTCAGGTTAGAGAGGGGCTATATACACCTAACTGAACAAAACAATTTAAATAAGAACTAATCTTCTTAGGCTCTTCTGGTGTAGCTGTGTTCACGAGAGTGCAGACTGGCATCTTGTCAGCTGAATGAAAGCCCAGGTGGGGTTCTGGTTGGGCTGCTGGCAACGTTGTCATTAATAAAATGGAGCCTTTATTTATTTTTTTTAACCAAAGACCTGTTTTCAGTTCCCAGATCACCTGATAAGTCCTATTCTTTTGATGTCCTACAAATAAAAACTAGTTCTCCATCCCATGGGGCTACTAATCAAATAGTGTCTGTTTGTTAAAAGAAAAAAAAAAGACCTATTGCATGTCTGGTCCATAATACCACAAGGCAGTTGTAATTGATCTGCAGAGTCATGATACTGTGCTTTTATCTGGGCCAGGACTTACCTGGCCATCCTCCGGGTGTGCCATTCTTCCCTATGCCAGGGGGTGGGAGCAGAAATACGAGTCCAGGTGTTTCTTCTATGCTGTTTGTGTTTGCTCTCTCAACTCTTCTCCTTCACAGAAAGAGACTGAGTTCAGAGCTCAGTGGGCTAGGTGGGTGGCTGTGTTGATTCTGTTTCATTGTTACTGACCAGCTTTTGAGACTTGTGCTTTTTTCCCCCTTCACCATCCATCTAACTCTGTAACCTAGCGGTCCTTTTAGAAAAGTTGGGAGGTAAAAAACACAGCATTTGTGGACCACTCTAACCTCCAAATAGACAAAGGTTGTACATTTTAAATCCTAAAATTTCAAACAGGTTGATTGGCCCGTTTAATGCTTTTCAACAAATGTCAGCAGTTTCCACCTCCTGCCCCTTTCAGCTCTTTGGTTTTTCCTTTTGCATGAGATGCAGTTTCAGGTCAGCATTGTCCTGCTTTCTCTGCTTCTGCTGAAGCTGGAAAGGGTTTGACTGACGTTATCAGAAAGTTGAACAGCTGTGAACTTAACCCCCAAAGCAGGTTGCTGAGGTCCTGCTGGCATCCTTCTTGGTGCCATGGTAGCATTAGAAAGGAGGTTTAATATATATCAGATAGTTGACAATAAGTAATGTTATTACCCCAGGTTTTGTGATTAAGTACGAGTTTTCAGTTTTGGTTAATTTGTAATATTTTTTCTCATTCTAAATAAATACTTGTTTTTATACCTAAAAAAAGAAAGGTTTATGCTCAAGTTCCAGCCAGCACTGGATGGGGAACCCCCAAATCCCAGGATTTGCAGCTCAGCAGGACTGCACAGTGGTGCTGATTTGCAATAAGTTGGTGGGGCGTAATCATCATTTACTCCTATTACAAAAAAACCATATTACCAAGAGAAAAAAATAGGTCTTAATTACCAAAAAAAAAAAAAGGTCTTAATTGGAACAAGTCAGAATGTAGGAGCTGGGTAGAAATGGTCTGTAGAACTCCTGCAGCAGCAACAGTACTTGAGTGTGTGTGTGTGTGTGTGTGTGTGTGTGTGAGACTTAGTCATGTCCAACTCTTAGTGACCCCATGGACTGTAACCCGCCCAGGCTCCTTTGTCCATGGGATTTTCCAGGCAAGACTACTGGAGTGTGTTGCCATTTCTTTCTCCAGGAGATCTTCCAGATCCAGGGATTGAACCCAGGTCTCCTGCATTGCAGGCAGATTCTTTACCATCTGAGCCACCAGGAAAGCCCTTAACTTACACTTGGAATCTGCATATGACGAGCTGTAAATATCCCTCTGTTTGGCAGTGTACTGTTTTCAGCTGGGTTTTTGTTCTAGGTCTTCCCCAAGTAGAAAAGGGCTGTCAGAGGGATGCTTCCTGAGTGAGAATTCAGGAGCCAGTCAGCCAACCGTGAGCTCAAGCTTGCCTTCCCTGCAGCTGTGCTCGATTGTGTGTTTAGCTGCCACTGGTAATGAGTCCAAAGCAGCAGCTGCTGAGAGCCAAGGCTGGCACCTCCAGGGCGATCTGCCACCACCTCCCCATCAGTTGCTCCAGCGCGGGTCCAGGGTGTGGAACAGAGGGAGCTGAATGTAGCGTGTGGGTCTTTGAGGCTGTTTTTCAAGGAACATGGGAAATGATTGAATTTGACATTGAGCAACTTGCCAGTTAGTTTCAGCCTCTTACACATTCTGTGTCTAGTTGCTTTTGTTTCAGATAGAAGGCTGATGAGGGGCGAATGCAGTTTGGATTGAAGGGACTATAGAGAGTTCTCTCTGAGTTATAAAGGTTCCTCCTATAGAGTCATTAGTTTCGTGGGTGATTTCTGAAGTTGAGACTTTGAAACAGATGACAGGAAGCCCTTCTGCTAAATTTATTTCATTCATTTTCTTAGTCTTCTCTGTGTTGGGTGGGGATTAGTATATTCCCTTTTGTACAGGCTATCCCAGAATATGTTTTCATTTTGAATACAGTGATCTAAGGAATCAGGTTATTACAACAGCTTATTCTCTGTGTTATATATATATATATATATATATATATATATATATATATATAAACAAATACGAGTAAAGGGCAAGCTCTTTAGAATTTATTCAGGAATCCTCTATCTACAGGATAACTCCTCTTGTCAAATGGTATGGTCTCTTCCCCACATTTAAGGACACAGATCTAGAAGTGGCTTGACTTCTTATTTTCTGAACTTGATCGATCACTTCTTTCAGAGCAGTTAAACTAGACAGTCAAAATTTTTAAGGAAAAGACCTAAATCTTATATGTCTTGGGTCCTCCCAAAGTGCCCTGCCTAGCACCATGCTTAGTAGACACACTTTAGATTCAATTGTATGCATTTCCTTTGACTTTAGTTTCAACTGTATGCATTTCCTTTGACTGCTTATAATAGATTATCATAAACTATGTGGCTTAAAATGAGAGAAATGTATTTTCTCGCAGTTATGGAGACCAGATACCCAAAATGAAGGTATCAGCAAGGTCATGCTCCCTCCAGAGACTTTGTGAGAGAATCAGTTAAGTTCCTTGCCTCTCCTAGCCGCCAGGGTCTGCTAGCCATGCCTCGGTCTTCCTTAGCTGTCACTGCATCATTCCGATCTCTGCTTCTGTCTTCCTATCACCTTCTCCGAGTGTGTCAAACCTCTCTCTGCCTCTCTCTTGCTATGGCTTGTAAGACTTAGTTGGATAATCTGGGATACTCTCCGCATCTCAAAATCCTTAATGTAATCATATCTGCAAAGGCCCCTTCTCCAGTCATTGGGCATGACAGAAACTTACCTCTGGGACCTATTATCAAGCCTACCTCACTTATGTACAGTTTTTGCATATTCTCATGGCCAGTCATTGGCTCTTCACCAGAAGCACTTCAAGGGTATTTGCTTCTATTTCATTTTGGGGGGTTGTTTGCTTCAAGTCACTTCTGTTTTAATATCCTCTTATGTTTAAAGGATTTTTTTATGTGGACCATTTTTAAAGTCTTCATTGAATTTGTTATAATATTGTTTATGTTTTGGTTTTTTTGGCCGTGAGGCAGGTGGGATCTTAGCTCCCCGACCAGGGAGCGAAACCACGCCCTCTGCATTGGAAGACGAAGTCTTAACCACTGGACTGCCAGGGAAGTCCCTGTTTCAATATCTTCTTATTCTTTATTCTTTTGCTCTTAGGATACCAAACTATTTTCAGTGAAAATGGCTTTCTCGGCAGTGGGACTGGCTTTGGTCTTGGCAGTGTATGCCTTTGACAGCGAGTTTTACGTTCTGTTTGGGCCTGCAGACAAGGAATTATTGCTCTCACTACTGAAACGAAGGACAATCTAGGTGTGGTGTCCAGGGCAGGTTTATTGAGCCTGTGTAGGTCAGAGGGCATCAAAGTCTTGTGTTTACAATATTGTAATTCCGACATAATCTTAGTTTTGAGTATTTTACTCTCTAAAATTCATTGCTATTTTTCACAATTTATTTCCTCCCAAATCCCCAACTCCATAATTTTTCAAGTCTACTGGGACCTACAAGACCTAATTTCCACCACGTTTTCCTTATGCCTCACTCACCTGCTGAATAAGGACTAGCCAGCCATGCCTTGGACAGTCATGATAACCTCAGTTTCTTTCTTCCTGTCTCTTTGGTGCACTCACTTGGCTAAGCCTTAACTCAAGTTAACCCCACCTGTGCAGGCGAATGTGATTGCTTTAAAGTCAAGATCACTGTCCCCACTGGGCCCCTTGGACTGCTCAGGAATCCTGCTGTATTTCTCTTCACTCTCTCACTCCCTCAGATGAGTATTTTATTTCTTTCCTCTGATCAAACCTCCCACAATTTCTTCCTTGTTTCCACTCACAGATTCCTATTTAATATAATAGATATAATTTAATTTATTTAAATAATATAATTTAGTATAATATAAACTATCAGAAGAAAATTTCCAAGTTTTTCCTATTTACCTTCACCTAGTTCACACACTCTGACTTCTGTCCATTTTTGATGGATAAATCATCCATCTGGTCCCCTAGCAAAGTCTCGTCTTTCCACTTGAGGTCCAACATCCCATCCCCATTTGCCTATTCGAAGATATTGCTCTGATAATTCCCCTCTTTTATGCATCTCCTGCCTTCCTTTCTCCCTTCCTCTCTTCCTTTTATACTAGACTTTCCCCCTTCAGTCCACAAACATGTTCTTATTTCTTCTATCATAAAAGCTTTCTCTTGATTCTACATGTCCCTTCATTCTCCACTCCGTTTGCCCATTGTTTTATGTCCAAACTCCTTAAAAGAGTTGCCTCTGTTTGTTCTGTTTATCTCTTGAGATCATTGTCATCAAGCTTTCATATCAGTTAGTCCTTTCAAACAGTTTCTACCAAGGCCATCAATAACCTTCATGGTACCAAAATGCTATGAACCTTTCTCAGTTCTCATTTTTCTTGACTTAACCACCTTAAAACAAATGATCCTTCCCTTTTCCTGTAACATCTCTCATCACTTGGCCTCTAGAGCACCATATTCTCCTTCTGTCCATGCTCCACCCACATTAGCCTTCATGCTGTTCAATGAACCTGCTGCGTATGCCCCTACCTCAAGGCTTTCTATTTAGTATTTAGTGCTTTACAAAAACCTTGTATTTATGCTCATTTATACTTCCCCAGTTTGGGGACAATCATGAGTGTGTGTGGTTTTTCTAAGCATAGTTTCCTTGTTATTTGCTAAACAAAAACTTTCTATGTGAAATTTTATACCTAAGATGCTTGTTCCTTATGTCATTTTACAGACTGGTTATCTCTCCTTTTTGCAACTTTCCCAAATTGTTGACATCTTCATTGTCTCTTGGATTTTTTAAACACTGTGCTTCATTTTAAAATTATGGTTCTTGTATCTCTAACTGTTGGAGTGTACTCAGAACTCACTGGCACCATAGACATAGAAGAAGATTGAAGATACCCTTAAGTAGAAGTTCACGGATTTCAGAGGCCAGGGTCATGACCGTGTCGTGTCTCCTCCTGGGTCTGTGAGGGAAAGAACACGGGCTGGGTACTGGCTCAGCCAAATAACTGGCAGTGCATCCTCAGGCAAACCCCATAACCTCTGTGAGCCTTCCTCTCCCATCTGTAAAGGGTAAGGGCTTGAACCAGTTAATCTCTGAGGCCCTTTTTAGCTCTAACAATCTGTGAACGTGGGCAGGGGCACCACTCAGGCTGTAAATACCTGCTGGATTATACTGAAGTCTCTCCCTTTTCTTACCTGCTTCTTGCCAGTTTTCATGTTAAAATTTTCCACCCAACCAGGCACAGCAGAGGCAAAGGGCCTAGAGCAGGTACCACCCCTGCTGACTGCCAAATCTCTCTCCAGCTTAGCCACTGCCTGCATGGATGGGCTTTTGCGTGAAATTGGCCAGCTTTAGTCCCCTTCCACAAATAAACTTTCAAGTACTCCCTGGAAGAGTGAGAAGCTGCCAGTGGTACTGGCAGTGAGTTTTATAATGATTTTTTGATGCTTTCCATGTGACTTGGGGTCTGAGGGTGATGTGTTTGGTTGGGTTGTATTGACAGGTTTCCCAGGGACGAGTTTTACACCTGCTGGTCATGCAGGAGAGAGTGTGGTGAAGAGCTCTTGCTCCTTTGGCCCTCTATAGCCTCTGTGCACAGTGCTGGGTATCTTTGCAGTCATGACCTTTGCCAGCCTGTCTGCCGTGTGCCTCATGCACGGCTGCCACTGAAGACAACCTTGGACTACTCAGCTTAGACACGCCAAGTCAATTCTCAGAAAGCAGGCAGTGATGAGGGATAATCATAAAAGCTGTGGGCCAGGCCATGGATTGGCCTTATCGTTACTCCTCAAGCTAGCCCTCTCAGGGAAGGTTTTGTCTTCATGGTAGGGATGATGGAATGATGAAAGTGACCTGGATATTAATTAACAACCAGTAAATAGCTGAGCTGAATTGGAACCCAGACCTTTTTGACTCTGCAGTGCATGTTTCTGCACAGCTCTGTGCTTCTATGAGATAAAGCCAGTGCTACACTTAGGTCCCTTATTGCTAATTACGCTTTCATGAAAGTGAAAGTGAAGTCGCTCAGTTGTGGCCGACTCCTAGCGAGCCCATGGACTGCAGCCCACCAGGCTCCTCCATCCATGGGATTTGCCAGGGAAGAGTACTGGAGTGGGTTGCCATTGCCTTCTCATGGGTTGGTCTCAAATGCAGCTTCTAATTCTGTAATATTGTTACACAGGAAAAAACAAAAAACAAAACCACAACTGAATTCTAATTGTGAAAAAAGTAAACTTTGGTAATATTAACTCCTTGTAGGTTGTAGGGGGCGATGCTTGGTTTACTTGTTGATTTCAGTTCCATTTTTGATCATTACTCAGGCACCTCTTCTCAAAAAAGTAAACAGTTGAGGTTAGTTGAGAATTGGCCTATGATTGGCCATATTATGTTTCTTCATGTCCCTCTTGCTTAAAATAAAAAGCATCGCCACCACCAAAATAATCACATACTTAGAAATCAGGCAAAAGGGACGACTCTAAGGCTTTCTTTTAAAACGCATGGATCTTAAGGTTTGAATCAAAATGATACTGTTTTACCATTCATATCTGTTTAATTGTGACACAGTACACCTGCTTACTTTAAAGAAGAAAAGTAATAGGATTTTAAGCAGGGGGAAGGTGACATGGACACCCCATAACTCTTCTCTAGTGATATCCTGAGGAGTTAAGCATAAATGAATCAGAAACAGATGGATTTTCTTTTCCTCTTGAAATACACATGGGTTTAAAAACTTGGAGAGAAAAAAAAAGTTCTTTGTTAGAGTCCAAATGTTTGAATTAGAATTTAAGATTTTCATAGGTTCCAACAAGTAGTTGTGTGGACTCGTCTCTAATTTAGATGGGGTGTGTGCTTAAGCAGAGCATTTAAACTATTCTGTGGAGCTGCTGTCAGGGAGGCGTAACAGTTCTGTAAAATGACATAAGGCACAAGGGCCTTATGTGCAAACTTGTTTCACATGGGTTCTTGGGTATTGAGTAACATAAATTTCATGTAATTTGATTCTTAAAAATTTCATAAGGTTTACCTCAATCTTTGTGTTTGAAAGTGGAAACAGTTTCAAAGGGATCGTCCAGGTGCTGTGCAGGGCATCTTCCCTTTCCCTCCTTCTGCCAAGGGTGGTGTGTCATCTCCACGACCTTGTGCTTAAAAAGTTCTTCTTCAGGTTTTTTGGTCATTGTTTCAGGCCCCATTGAAGCCAGTGTTCCCCACAATTTGTTCTACTAGCTGCAGGTGTTCCTAGAAACTTTGACTTAACTTTGACTTGACTGTTAACTGGAAAACTACAGAAAGGTGTCAGATATTAGGAAATCCTTCTGACCAAATGGAAACTGAGTACTAGAAGGGATCACCCGGTCACTGTCCCCAGATAGGATCCTTTTGATACTGACTGGCTTCTCTTGCTGTAGGATCTCTGAAGAACTGTGGAAATGATGACATTTTAAGAGCACAGTTTTTTCCCAAAATTATGAAGCTAGACCATTGAGGTATGACCTAAATCAAATCCCTTATGATTATACAGTGCAAGTGAGAAATAGATTTAAGGGACTAGGTCTGATAGAGTGCCTGATGAACTATGGACGGAGGTTCATGACATTGTACAGGAGACAGGGATCAAGACCATCCCCAAGAAAAAGAAATGCAAAAAAGCAAAATGGCTGTCTGAGGAGGCCTTACAAATAGCTGTAAAAAGAAGGAAAGCAAAAAGCAAAGGAGAAAAGGAAAGATATAAGCATCTGAATGCAGAGTTCCAAAGAATAGCAAGGAGAAATAAGAAAGCCTTCCTCAGTGATCAGTGCAAAGAAATAGAGGAAAACAATAGAATGGGAAAGACTAGAGATCTCCTCAAGAAAATTAGAGATACCAAGGGAACATTTCATGCAAAGATGGGCTCGATAAAGGACAGAAATGGTATGGACCTAACAGAAGCAGAAGATATTCAGAAGAGGTGGCAAGAATACACAGAAGAACTGTACAAAAATGATCTTCATGACCCAGTAATCACGATGGTGTGATCACTCCCCTAGACCAGACATCCTGGAATGTGAAGTCAAGTGGGCCTTAGAAAGCATCACTACGAACAAAGCTAGTGGAGGTGATGGAATTCCAGTTGAGCTATTTTGAATCCTAAAAGGTGATGCTGTGAAAGTGCTGCACTCAATATGCCAGCAAATTTGGAAAACTCAGCAGTGGCCACAGGACTGGAAAAGGTCAATTTTCATTCCAGTCCCAAAAAAAGGCAATGCCAAAGAATGCTCAAACTACCGCACAATTGTACTCATCTCACACGCTAGCAAAGTAATGCTCAAAATTCTCCAAGCCAGGCTTCAGCAATACGTGAATTGTGAACTTCCAGTTGTCCAAGCTGGATTTTGAAAAGGCAGAGGAACCAGAGATCAAATTGCCAACATCTGCTGGATCATCGAAAAAGCAAGAGAGTTCCAGAAAAACATCTACTTCTACTTAATTGACTATGCCAAAGCCTTTGACTGTGTGGATCACAATAAACTGTGGAAAATTGTGAAAGAGATGGGAATTCCAGACCACCTGACCTGCCTCTTGAGAAATCTGTGTGTAGGTCAATAAGCAAGAGTTAGAACTGGACATGGAACAACAGACAGGTTCCAAATAGGGAAAGGAGTCCGTCAAGACTGTATATTGTCACTCTGCTTATGTAACTTACATGCAGAGTACCTCATGAGAAATGCTGGGCTCAGTGAAGCACAAGATGGACTCAATTAAGCACAAGCTGGAATCAAGGTTGCCAGGAGAAATATCAGTAACCTCAGATAGGCAGATAACACCACCCTTATGGCCGAAAGTGAAGAGGAACTAGAAAGCCTCATGATGAAAGTGAAAGAGGAGAGTGAAAAAGTTGGCTTAGAGTTCAACATTCAGAAAACGAAGATCACGGCATCCAGCCCCATCACTTCATGGCAAATAGATGGGGAAACAGTGGCATACTTTATTTTTCTGGGCTCCAAAATCACTGCAGATGATGACTGCAGCCATGAAATTAAAAGATGCTTACTTCTTGGAAGAAAAGTTATAACCAACCTAGACAGCATATTAGAAAGCAGAGACATTACTTTGCCAACAAAGGTCCATCTAGTCAAAGCTATGGTTTTTCCAGTAGTCATGTATGGATGTGAGAGTTGGTTATAAAGAAAGCTGAGCACCAAAGAATTGATGCTTTTGAACTTTGGTGTTGGAGAAGGCGCTTGAGAGTCCTTTGGACAGCAAGGAGATCCAATCAGTCCATCCTAAAGGAGATCAGTTCTGAATGTTCTTTGGAAGGACTGATGTTGAAGCTGAAACTCCATACTTTGGCCACCTGATGCGAAGAACTGACTCAGTTGAAAAGATCCTGATGCTGGGAAAGATTGAAGGCAGGGGAAGAAGTGGATGACAGAGGATGAGATGGTTGGATGGCATCACCGACTCAATGGACATGAGTTTGGGTAAACTCTGGGAGTTGGTGATGGACAGGGAGGCCTAGTGTGCTGCAGTCCATGGGGTCGCAAAGAATCGGACTCAACTGAGCTACTGAACTGAACTGATGAAACTAGTAATCCAAAGCAGGTCCATTGCTGTCCCCTGATATTTCTGGCAGGGTATCTTGCCACCATGTCAACCTAGACGTGGAGTGGAGAAGATCCCCTCCCCCCTTTCTTGGGGGCTAATCATTAAACACTTCTCTACCTAGTGCCTCCCTCCCTGTTAGCAGGGAAAATCTTCTTCCTTCTGCTTATGGTGTCCCCATATTAAATTCCTATTAAAAATATCAATCAGTTCCCACTCTTAGGCTCCATTTGTAGAGTCTGGTAACTTTTGTATAGTTTAGTCATCTGATTTCATGAGGACTGCCCTACTTTCTTTCAATTTCTAGAAAATTCTGCAGTTTCAAACCATTTTTATTACTTGGTCATTTTGAACTATTTCTTTTAGCATATATGTGATATTACTTTACCTTGCAGAGCCTTCCTTCATAAGACTTTTTAACTCTTACAGTTTTTAGTTGGTTTTGAAAGGTTCCTGCTGCAAGCTGTGTGTTACTCTGGGATTCATGACCTCTAGAGGAGATGATTTTGATCCATGGTCAGAGACAAGGCTTGACTATTTGGAGCTTTTTGTATAGCAAAGTTTTATTCAAGTATAATAGAGATAGGGAAAGCTTCTGAAATAGACATCAGAAGGGGACAGAAAGAGTGCCCTCTTGCTAAGCCATTTTATGTCTATTAGAAAACTATTAATCAAATAAGAGAGACACCTCAAGGCTGAAAGTGTTTCACCAGGCCCTGCTCCCACAGTATGCACGTTTGATATAGGAAGGCATGAGGTGTGTCATCCCCCGGCCACAAAACAGTTGACAGGAATACTGGTTTGTTGAGCTATTATCAGCCCAGAGTTTGAGAAAAGAAATAAGTCTTAGGCAGAACCATTTTGAAGAAAGGCAAATTGCAAAGCAAATAGTTTCATTAACATAAAAAACCCCGCATTGGTCAGCTCAAAGCAGAACCAGGTGTTGCCATCAAAGAATTAAAAGAAGCCTCTTTTAATTTTGTGTACAGAAGGAAAAAAACACCTGCCACTTGCCGTTTATTTCCTCCTGCCGCTTGGGAACTCTGGCCGTCATGCCTGTTACCCTCTCAGGTTCACAGTGGGTTTCTTTTTGTTTGTTTGTTTGTTTGGTTTTAATCAAACACATCTCCTTTGGGGTCACTTTCATTTCTTTCCTTAATCATGAATAATGTTCCATGCCATCTCTAATGTCTAAAATACTGACTTTTTTTTTTTTTTTTTTTACCTGATCAGTATCTTTTTATCTTATTCAAAAATCTTTTAAGATTCTCTTTTAAAATAGTGTATACTTGGCTGGTAAGAATGATGCATGACTGTTGATATATAAAATTCTGCCTCAAGGGAAACTTTAGCTTATTTAATGCAAGAATGATTCTAAGATCATAATGAATGTTGCTGGGATTTCTATTTTCTCAGCTGGTATGTGATATTCTACATCATTCGTTCATTTACTTACGTATGTTGAACTTGTACCATATTCTTATACTGTGTTAAGCACTGGGGATAAAAATATGATTAATATGTTACCCCACCCTTGGAAAGTAATAATCAGAGGTAGATAGACATGTATAAGTTATATTACAGTAGACTGTATCTACGGTGATGAGTATTTTAAGAGTCCTGTGGGCACATGGAGGAGAGAGCAAGAGTCAGATCAAGTAAGGGAGGGTGTCACCAAGAAAGTGACACTGGACTTACTTGAATCTTCTTGGCTGAGTGGAGGAATGGGGAGAACCAGGATATTGATGTAAGATGGCATTGCAGACGTGTAGAAACATGAAGAAGGGTGTGTTGGGGTGAGAGGAAGAAGAACACAGTAAGTCTAGTTAAAATGTAGAGTATGGTAGGACCCGTAATAGGACATAAGACAGGGTGGTAGGTTAGACTAGATTTGTGAAAAATGCAAACCTTGTTTGAAGTTTAGTGTTAGCCCAGAGTTTTTAGAGTTGTTTCATGTTTGTGTGGGTGTATTTAGCATAATGAAATGATCTTTTGTGTTTAAGACTGTAACCCTTATACCATTGTGGAGGATGGATTTAAGGAGAGAAAAAACTTCAAATGGGAAGATGAGTATTGGTATAAGTATTCCTAGGATCTGCATGAGAGATGGAGAGGGCTCTAAGAAATTCATAACTCGTGTACTGCTGCTAAGTCACTTCAGTCGTGTCCGATTCTGTGCGACCCCATGGACTGCAGCCTAGCAGGCTTCTCCGTCCATGGGATTCTCTAGGCAAGAACACTGGAGTGGGCTGCCATTTCCTCCTCCAATGCATGAAAGTGGAAAGTGAAAGTGAAGTCACTCAGTCGTGTCTGACTTTTAGCAACCCCATGGACTGCAGCCTACCAGGCTCCTTCATCCGTGAGATTTTCCAGGCAAGAGTACTGGAGTGGGGTGCCATTGCCTTCTCATGTGCATATCAGTGCAATTTACGGAAATAGGAATACAGGAAGAAAAGTATGGGGTCGATAAGAGTCGGACATGACTGAGCGACTTCACTTTCACTTTTCACTTTCATGCATTGGAGGAGGAAATGGCAACCCACTCCAGTGTTCTTGCCTGGAGAATCCCAGGGATGGCGGGGCCTGGTGGGCTGCCTTCTATAGGGTCGCACAGAGTCGGACACGACTGAAGCGACTTAGCAGCAGCAGCAGCAGATAAAAGAGTTTAGTTGTTTCCTTGTTGAGTTGAAATTGACTGGCTGGCAGCCAAGAGATGCTGTCAAGTAGACATTTGGAAATGCAAGATGGTTATACAAAGACAGAGTTTGCCTTAGAAATAGCAACAGGTAATATCCTCAGGTGTCCATGATCTGAGCACTGCTACTTTTTATATACACTTAAAGTTCTTAAGGACAGTCCTGCTTATGCTTTTATTACTTTTTTCCCCTCTTAGTTATTCTCACATTTTCTTGATTAATTGTTCCATTAACATCTATTCCATGGTTCCAGATTTTGCCTCTTTTTTTTTTTTTTCTTAATAAGAGTTGTTTTTGGCCTCAACTTCAGACAGTTTGAAGAGATAATAATTTTGTTTCTCTATGCCATTTTGAAGTTGCAGTTTTTTGGCTAACCATGTTTTTGTCTATATCATAAAAAAGAGAAGTCAAGCATGTTTTTTCTGGTGTAAACATTTTGGGCAGGTGATTTCCCAGCTGTTGTCTCTTGGAAATCTTCCCAATCCTCTCTTTGTCTCATTGGGCAAAGTGGAAACTCTGAAGGTCTGTAATTTTTAATTTGTAGTTACAGAAATTTATGGTTTGGTTGCTAACCAAAACAACCGATGTTGTTATTAGCATTGTTAAAAAGACTTCAACTATTAATCTAGTTTTTGAATACTTGTGACTTATTCCCAATTTGAGAAGACCATTTTTTATATGATTTCAGCATAGAAGCTATAAATTTTCTTAGTTGATACAGCCTTAAAAAGGTATACCATCAGTGGGGAGAATATTTTGTATGCCGTGTCCAACATATGTCTAACCTTATTTTTCAAAGATCCCAAGCTTTGAATATAGTGTCAGGGGTGTGATATTAAAACTTAACAACTAGTATATTAATATGTGAATGTTTATTTATTTAAAAATATTGTATGGTTCTACCCACCTATACACAGTGTATAATAGGCAAATTCCTGGAGACAGAAAGTAGAACAGAGGTCAATAAAGGGCTAGGGGAAGGGAGAGTAAATGGGTACTGAGTTTCTGTTTGGAGTGATGAAAAAGTTCTGGAAATGAATAGTGATGATGGTTGCCAAAAATTGTGAATGTACTTAATGGCACTCAGTTTTACACTTAAGAATATTGCCTGTATTCTGTAGATAAAGTATAAATACACATCATAAAATTGTCTATGAAATAGTACAGCTCAAATTACTCATCAGGTTCTTATAATCATTTCCAAGTTATTAGTTGATGGTTAGAAATTATGGATGCAACCCTTCTGATAAAGAATATCTTAGTCTGAGTTGTGATGTGATGCAAACTGGGTCAGACTCTTACAGGTTCTCCATTAAATCGATGGTCAGTTAGGCTCTTGGCACTGGTGCATCACTGGGTGATGATCACCTGAAAACCAGTCCTTCCCACATGGCCTGCTGACCTGCCCATTGCAGCCCCTCCCACTCACAGAACCATGCATTCCCTCATGCTGCCCCCACCAGGGCATTTCAGCAGCCACTAGAAGCAACTCATATCTGTGCTGGCAGCACTCTGAGCTCTAGTCCCTACTCCCAGGGAGCCATGTGGTGACATGACTAAGTAACTTATAGTCTCAGTAAATAGATGTTTTCTTTTTATCAACTGCCATGGAAGTATTTCAGTATTCTTACTACCAGAACATACAATCTGAATGTCGATCTTCGTTACTTACTACAATGGGTTTTACTTATATGAGAGTCTACAAGAATGATATTCATTAAGAGTAGATTATAATGGGTTATTCCTTAGAGTTTAACATATTATACCTGGACTTGACCTAGATTGCCATGTTGTTCTTGGATTTTGAGTTGCTCAGAGGTACTGCTGTTGATTTTGAGATGGGGTGAAAACCATTCTTATATCATCGTCATTAATGCAGATATATATACTTATGATATAAACATATATTATGTATATTTATATGTAAATATTAATTCAAATGTATATATTTTATATATGTATTTTTTTACTTCCTACATAAACTTTCCCTGAATCTGATGAGCAGGTAGTGGCAGGATTCCTGTATAAATTATTTTGTTGTTTCCTCTGGGGTAGACATGATCACTTTACCTCTTTTTCACATGGGTTAAGAATAGCTTATGAATTCTGAATTTGAACCATTTTAGAAATGAGAAAATACTGTGAAAGCTCCTCAAATCATTCCCTAGTGACTATCATCATGTTCCATAAATATGAACTCTGTATTATTTTGCATAAAACATTATTGTCACCCTTTAGAAAATTTGCCACAAATGAGCTGTGTGTTGATAATTCTTTGTCTTGATAAATAAGCTCATAGTGTGAACACGAACAAGGAGAATGAATGAAGTAGCATTGTTCCTTTATAAACTGCATATTTAAATCTGCTTTGCTGGCAGCCAGATTGATGTGGTCCAGTTAATAATGGCTACCGTTTATTGAGAGAGGTATTCTGTTAGGCTTTTCACATAAATTATTACCAGAGTGGTCATAAAATTTAATGTTCAAAGAGGTGAGCTTTTGTGAGTGAAAATGGACAGTAAAAATGAAAATGATAGACTTTTCTAAAAAGCATTAATCAGTAGTTTGGTTTGGCTCCTCTGTCCATGGGATTCTGCAGACAAGAATACTGGAGTGGGTTTCCATGTTTCCATGCCCTCCTCTAGGGGATCTACCCAATCCAGGGATCAAACCTGCATTGCTTATGTTTCCTGTATTGGCAGACAGGTTCTTTACCACCAGCACCACCTTGGAAGCCCTTTAGTATATATATGTAGTATTATTTTAAATTTTCCTAAAATTCTAAGAAAACATTGCATATTAAATATGGGATTTATTTATATTGATTATCTGAATATTAAAAGCAACAAAGACAGAAAAATTATTCTTGGAAAATATGTACAGAAGTTAGTTACCTCAGCATTTCTATTTATAATAATGTATCTCTAGTATTTTTTAAAAGTTATACTTTAAGGTATGGTTTTATGTACATAAATAATTGCCTACAAACTTCTTTCAGTTTATATTTTATGATTACATTTTTTGAAACTACATTCTTTTTCAGACATCTCTTCTCTGTAGACTGTAATATTTTTGATATAAAAAGTATCTTGTCAGTTGGTACTTGGGTACCTGGTAAGTCAGAAAATGTTTTGACAAATAGAAAATCTCCTCATATCCATATTTTCCCATAATTAAATATATAATTATTTTAGCCTCAAGAAGTTTGCCATCTTTGGGTCTCCTTTTCGTATTTTTTGAAAACTATTTTTACAGGATAAAATTCATCAAATAACTTGCCTCTATTTATGATCCTATTTAATATTTTGCTAAATTCCAATGTGAAATTTGAGGTCTTTGAAACTTTTTCCATTCTATTTAATGTTTTATAATTTGCAAAGATAGGAATTCTGGAATTCCATCAAAAGTTTTTCCTACTAGTGGATCTAATGCAAAGTACAGTTAGAGAATTTAAATTGTGCATGCTATTTGAGGTGCTCTCATTATTTGATTATTTCAGTTGCTCCCTTTTGTAGGGATTAATTTTAATGTCTTCCTGTTTGAGAGCTTTGAGTTTTTAAACTGAAATATGCTAAAAGCTTCAAAAACTTCAGTGTTGTGCCATTTCACTGATTGGCACTTTGATTGCTTCATACAAATATTTCTAATGGATTTTGAACAGAATGCAATAAAATCTAAAGGATTTATTTATTAAAAATAGATCAACACTGCTTTAGGATACTGGAGATTATTTGTGAAATAGTTCTACAAATTTTCTAAAATCCTGTTGATGGTTGAGAACAAAGAGAGGAAACACATATTACATGAGTAAGGAACATCAACTTTGCCATCAAAACTTTGTTTCTGGCTGCTGGTCCATGTGTGTGTATAAAATAATATATTTATGCTGCTGCTGTGTCACTTCAGTCGTGTTCGACTCTGTGTGACCCCAGAGATGGAAGCCCACCAGGCTCCCCTGTCCCTGGGATTCTCCAGGCAAGAACACTGGAGTGGGTTGCCATTTCCTTCTCCAATGCATCAAAGTGAAAAGTGAAAGGGAAGTCACTCAGTCGTGTCCGACTCCTAGAGACCCCATGGGCTGCAGCCTACCAGGCTCCTCCGTCCATGGGATTTTCCAGGCAAGAGTACTGGAGTGGGGTGCCATAGTCTCTTACTATTTAACTGTGCATATAGTTATTTATATAATTTATATTTAGTTACATGAAACAACTATAAATCAAAACCTGTGAAGCTATCTCCATATGTATATGTGATATGAATGTTCATGTATATCTGTAAATATATATGTATTTATATATACACTTAAAGTAAGTCAAATAACAAAAATTATAAGGTTTTGATCATAATAACACATACATGATCATTTTGTAAGCTGTAGTTTTGAAAATTTTCATTGGAATATTGTTGCTTTAGAATGTGTGAGTTTCTGAAGTACAGCAAAATGAATCAGCTATACGTATACATGTATCCCTTCTTTTTGGAATTCCTTCCCTTTAGGTCACCACAGAGCGTGGAGTAGAGTTCCCTGTGCTCTACAGTCGGTTCTCATTTGTTATCATAGTATCCATAGTGTATGTGTCGATCCCATTTATTTTGATTGGTTGACTATCATGGTATGGGAGCATCTTCAAATTATTTCAAGTATATTTCTGCCTTATACATTTCTTAATTTTGTAAGAACATTGTTTTTTACCAGGATGCTGTATTATCCAAATTTGTGTTCATACTTATATCACAAAAACAAGTACTTTTACCTTCAACGATGAACTTTTTAACTGAATTTGCAATAGCAAACTCTATTGTCAGCTGTTTCAGTTAAGACAATAAACTTTGCAAAGCTTTGCTCTTACACAGGAAGTGTGTGAGGAATGAAATGACTGTTGACATTCACTCCACTAACTTCTCTTTGAAATGTCTGTAGACAGTAACCATTTAATTGTTTGCAAATCTATGCTAATTAGCCAAGAATTCAGTTAATAGTATTGATCCATTCTTTTTGCACAAGAAAACTTAGAATTGAAATAAGTGGAATTAGAGGAACAACTAGTTTACTTAAATGAAAAGTCATGCATCACAGAGTAATCCATAAACACACCTTCTGCAGCTGCATATGCTATACCATCATCTTCAGGCACCATCTTCTGAAAATGCCAATTTTTGAAATAGAAGTCGATGGTTTTTGGGCAGATTGATATTTTCTGATGTTCATGTGGTCAGTGAGTCATCATGGCTCCCATTGTGGGTGGTAAATGTTGACAAACATCCTGTTCAAGTTACATGTTCATCCTCAGTTTTCTTTTGAAATGGATACTCTGTACTTCGTTTTTCACTAAACATGCATTTTTACTTTTTTTTGAGCTTGTTCTGTCAGAAGCATTCATTAAAATATTACAAAGCATTACCAAAAAAAAGTTGCAGCCTTCCCTTACAATAAACGATGAAACCATTGTAATGAGAGTGTTCAAACTACATGCTGTATACTCTCCAGCAGGATGGCCCCTTCTTTATTTCCTACACACATTTCACAAATACCTGATTTTCCCATTTTTCATCTCCCCAGATGACTGGTGAATTAGCAGCTTTGTGCCTTTCTCAAGCAAAGGCCTGGACCACAGTCACTGACTGGTATATCAAGTTGTTGGCTGAAATTAGAAGCTTAGAGTGTTCCCACCACCGTTTGATACCAGAAGTAACTATCTCAAGCTATTGGTATTAGAGTATCCTTTAATTTGTGGAGTGCAGTGTGTACTGTCCTTGTAAATGGAATGTCAGTTGTTTCAACATGGGAAAGTATCTGGAAAACAGTGTCAGTTGAATACTGGTTGTCTCTAGATTTGACCCTATGTTACAGTGAAAACTCTTGACCACATACACACGTGTCTCACCTTCTAATAGATAAGACCATGGTGGAAACTGAAGGTATAGAGTGGTTTATGGCAATATTAGAAGAAACTAGTTAATTCATACTGATTTAGTTGAATGCAAATGTTAATAAAAGTATTTAAAAAAATAAAACAGTAACGTCAAACCCTAGAACAAATGCTAAAGTTGGCTGGATGCAGGGGTAGTTACATAAACCATGACTGTAATGTAATCTTCTTCACAAGATTGGTGTTATTACCCCCACTTTACCCGGGAGGAAACCGAGGCTCAGGTAGTTGAAGCTGCTTATCAAAAATCACATGACTAGCTAAAAACATCTATATGATTCCAAACTCTTATCTCACTGCAAATCACTGCCATCTTAGTATCTAACCACCTTAGGTCTACAGTAAAGGTATGGTGTTAAGTAATTGTGGGTCCTCAATACAAACTTGTGTCTAAAAATACGTTTACATGTATTCCTTTATGGAACCTTAACATCGTGTGCAAGAGGGTTGAATGAGAAACTAAATTATGACTACTTTCCCAGCAGGACCGTTTGGAGCTTAGAGGGGTGGTGTAGAAGTGAGAAAGGTGGTCTACCATCAAAAGTGTCAGCCAGTTGGAGCCAAGCTGAATGCAAAAGAGCTGAATGAGTGGATGCAGAGTTCTTGCCATAACAGTTTGCCCAGAAGGTACTGAGAAGTCAGTTGGTCAAGGAAAAACTAATTAGGTTATTCTACTATTGAGCAGAACTTTGGAGGAGAGTGAAGGTTTTGTGTTCATAATTCAACAAGAAAACATCCCAGGGCCCTCAAGAGAAAGCTGGTTGACTGGAGGGTTTGTTTTCCCCTTTCATTAATCAACACATTCTAGCTGTTTAAGACTTTTATTTATTTATTTGAAATCCTGGTCACTCCAAACTGTAGCAGCCTAGTTGTCAACAGTATGGACAAAATGGTATTTTTCTGTGTCGTTCCTCTTTGGCGGAGTAGTGGAAATCTGAGTTTCTTGCTTCTCTCTCTTCTCTAGGACTGATGCACCCCGTGCCTTAGTGTGTCTTGCGTGTTTCCACAGTAGTACTCTGGCCAGTGTGTGGCATCATTGTCTTTGCAAAGATGGCCACGTGCCTGTCAGGTCTCTGGTGTGAGTTACTGAATGCTGCTGGCATGTAACCACTCTTCATTTGACCCTAAAATATGGAAAACCAGCCTTCTCCCCCAGTTTTGTTACATCTTGTTACCATGATGCTTCATGTTCTTGGTTTTTTTTTTTTAAATAGACAATTCAGAAATTATACAGAAAAAACCATACAGATACTACTATAAAAATACTCATGAACTTACCACCTAGAAATAATGTGTACTGTATTATCATATTTTTTTCTTATTTTATTAAAGAATTAAACATTATCAGCAACAGGGAGGTCCTCTTTGGACGATTTTCCTAATTCTCTCTCTTCTCCGGAAACAACTGGCCCTGTGAGTTTTATGAGTTTCCTTCTCTCTCTCTTTTTTATATTTTTGACCACATAAATATAGTTGCATTTTTAAATTTTGAACATTTATATAAATTTTATATATTGTACTGCATGAAATAGTCTGTAGCTATTTTATGCCACAGTTTTGTGTGATCTCATGTCGATACATGAAGAGCTAGTCATGAATTTAGTGGCTGTTTAATATTTTCATTATGTGAATGTCAGAGTTCATGCATTTCTCTATTGATAAACATATAGGTTGATATTCATTGGAATCCTAACAAAAGTAGATGGCATGCTCATGCAGTGTAATTGAGGGGAGCTTAATAAAGGGATTGTTAATGACTATGTGGGCCAGATTTCAGAATGAAACAAGGGAGGGGACAGTATTCCATAGGAAAACAAACAAACAAAAAAACACAGCACACCTATTACCACCCCTAGGCCTGACATAGGGCTGTTGTTCCCAGAGAGAACTATCTTGAGAGGCCTGATGTGAGCTGTGTCCTCCACAGAAATGAGACTACCTCCCCATGATCCCTCTGAAAGAGAGGCGGTGAAACACTTTGACTGCATTCTCTTCCCTCCCTCTGGCTTCCTGTTGGGTCTTCCCATTGGATAATCTCAAGTGGAAGACAGAGGACAAGGGGGTCATTGCTCTAGTCCCTAAAGATGAGCTTCCCAGGTCACAGCATCGTGGTGGAGGGTGGACTGTGTGTCTGGAAGGGTAAAACGAGAGAGGCAGCACACCTTTGCTTCATAGGTTTTGCTACTCCAGACACTGCTTCAAGAGCCCATCTTTGTTGTGCCTCCTTATTATCTGTCCAGAATCTTTTAAGGGTGTATATGTATAGCAGTGGAATTGCATACTCTTAAAAATATAGATTTTACATTTGTCTGCATATTGTCATCTTCTTCTCCAGAGTGGTTATATTTTTACCAACTCTGCACCTGAGTTACTTTTCCTGTGTCCTCACAGCACTTGACATTTTATTTTGCCACAGTGGTAAATTTGAAATGGTATCATGACATGGATTTAGCATACCTTTTCTTGATTATCTGTGAATTGAATGACTTTTTTCATGTTTACTAGATATTCTATTTTTTTTGTTGTTGTTGTTTCCTGTGTTTTACGACTTGTAGCAGTTGCTCATTTTCTATTGAGTTGTTTATTCTCATTGATTTTTAGGATTTTTTTTTAAAATTGAGGTATAGTTGATTTACAATATTGCGTTAATTTCAAGTGTATAGCAAGTGACTCAGTTATACACACACACACACACACACACATATATGTAAATATCTCTTTTTTTCTATTCTTTTCCATTATAATTTATCACAAGATAGTGAATATAGTTTCCTATGCTATACAGTAAATCCTTGCAGTTTATAGGATTTTTTAATGTAACCTGGATTCTAGTACTTTACTTGTTATATATGTTGAAAATATCTTCTAATATATGGCTTATCTTTTAACTGTTCTTCACTTTCTTTGTTCCAATATTTTAAAATTTTTATGAAACTATTTTTCCCTTATTAAATATGTGTAAGGCAACCCACTCCAGTGTTCTTGCCTGGAGAATCTCAGGGACGGGGGAGCCTGGTGGCTGCCGTCTATGGGGTCACACAGAGTCGAACACGACTGAAGTGACTTAGCATAGCATAGCATAAGTTCTGTTTGTGAACAGCTTCCTGAACTGGAGATGATGTTGTTGTTGTTCAGTCACGTAGTTGTGTCTGACTCTTTGTGAACCCCATGGACTGCAGCACACCAGGCTTTCCTGTCCCTCACCATCTCCCCAAGTTTGCCCAAGTTCATGCCCATCGCATCGATGATGCCACACAGCCATCTCATCCTTTGATGTCCCCTTCTCCTTCTTCCTCAATCTTTCCCAATCAGGGACTTTTCCAATGAGTTGGCTGTTCACATCAGGTGACCAAAATACTGGAGCTTCAGCTTCAGCATCAGTCCTTCCAATGAGTATTCAAGGTTGATTTCCCTTAAGATTGATTTGATCTCCTTGTTATCCAAGGGACTCTCAAGAGTCTTCTCCAGCACCACAGCTCAAAGGCATCAATTTTTTGGTGCTCTGCCTTCTTTACACTCCAGCTCTTACAACCCTATGTGACCACTGGGAAAACCACAGCCTTGACTGTATGGATCTTTGTCAGGTGAGTAATGTCGGCTTTTCAACACACTGTCTAGATTTGTCAGTTTTCCTGCAAAGAAACAATTCTTCTGATTTTGTGGCTGCAGTCACCATCCACAGTGATTTTATAGCCCAAGAAGAGGAAATCTGTCACTACTTCTACCTTTTCCCCTTCTATTTGCCATGAAGTCATAGGACCAAATGCCATGATCTTAGTTTTTTTTTTTTTTTTTTTAATATTTAGTTTTAAACCAGCTCTTTCACTCTCCTCTATCACCCTCATCAAGAGGCTCTTTAGTTCCTCTTCACTTTTTGCTTTTAGAGTGGTGTCATCCACATTTTTGAGGTTGTTGATTTTTTTCCTGCTTATCTTAATTTCGGCTTGTAACTCATCCAGCCCAGCATTTTTCATGATGTGTTCAGAATATAGGTTAAATAAACAGGGTGACAGATACAAGTATTCTTATAAAGTATTTTTCTAAAATTTTAGTCTAAAAATTTTTTAGTCTAAAAGTTTTACTTTTGACTTGTAGGGCTTTAATCTATTTGGACTTTTTGCTTGCTTACTGTGATACAGACATCTTGTTTACTGTGATATAGACATCTGATTTGTTTCTCATGGAAAATTCATTCAGATACAGTTTACATACTAGTCTGTCATCTCTCTCCTGTTTGCTATGCCTTCTGTCTTACACCCAAGTTCTCATTTAAGCATAGGCTTGCATCTGGGCTTTTCATTCTGCTGCATGGATCATTCTGAATGCTCCTGCACAGATACAGCCATGTTCTCTTTACTGTGATTTAATAAGCTATGATGTTGTGAGTTTTGTTACCTGGAAATAACCTCCCTTCTCTCCACTCCACTTCCTCATCCTCCCTCATTCTTCAGGATGTCTTAGCCGTATTCAAACCTTGATTCTTTCACATGAATTTCATTAATTTTTGTCCAATTTTTTGATTAGACTTGCATGGATTGCTTACATGAATTTGGGTAGAAATGACATCTTTATGATATGACATCTTTCCATTCTTGAACTAGGTATTGCTCTCCACTTCATCAAATCTTCTTTTGTGCCCGTCAATTGAATCTCATAATTTTCTCGGAAATATCTTATATGTCTTTGATTGGAATTCGTCCTGTCTCATTATTTTTTGTTATTATTGAAACTAGAATCTTTTTTCTCCATTTTATTTTCTCTTTGGTCATTATCAGTGTGGAGAAAAGCTATGTCATTAGTATGGAAGAATGTTACATTTTATCACTTCTGTAACATATTATTCTTTGCTTCCGTAGGCTTTCCATCTGACTTAGTGTAACATCCAAAATCATTTGGTGGCTTGTACAGCCTTACTGTGATCTGGTCCCATGACCGCCTTCTGGGTTTATCTCTTACCCTGCTCATCTTTGTTCCCCTTACAAATCTATATGATACATCTCCCTCATTTTCTCCTTTACCATACTTGGTTTTCTTCATAGCTCTTGTTACTAACTGGCACTTTATATCTTTAAGTTTTCTTTCCTGCCTCACCACACTATAATTAAGCTCCACAATGATGGGGACTTTGTTTTATTTACTTTTGTAATTTCTATACCTAGAGCAATGCCTGGTACTCAGTAGGCTTTTGGTAAATTCTTGTTTGAGTGAGTGAGTAAATGAATCCAGCAGCTTTGTGGGATTCTCTGTTAGGAAATCAAAGACACGATAGTAGAACTGTGTGCAGATCATGACAGTATTGGAAGAGACATCCTTTTATTATGACCCCTTCTCCCCAGGACTCTGGTAGGCTCACACATGATTGGCTAACAGGATGCCCAAGTAGACACATCATGTTCTTCCTGCATGGTCTCCTCTGAAGTCCTGGAAACTTCTTGAGCACTCAGGCCTTCTCTCCCCAATCCCTCATGTACTTGAGTCATTCCTTGACAGATACACAGGGATCTGCTTTGATTGGACCCTTTATAAGCACTGAGCCATGTGGCAATTTGTCCAACAAAAGAGCTGCCCTTGGCAGAACGCTTTGTTGCACAAGTCACTGCATTGCTAGAAGTTCAGGCTTTTCTTACGGCTACTGATGCTCAACAGTACATTTGTTGCTATCTGCACCGGTATATTTACCCATTCACTCATTTATTCATTCTACAACTTTTGATAGAACAAGAGCATGCTTCAGGCACTCTACCTGAAGTGGAATTCAGTTCAGTCGCTCAGTAGTGTCCAACTCATTGCGACCCCATGGATTGCAGTTCGCCAGGCCTCCTAGTCCAACACCAACTCCCAGAGCTTACTCAAACTCATGTCCATTGAGTTTGTGCTGCCATCCAACCATCTCATCCTCTGTTGTCCCCTTCTCCTCCCACCTTCAATCTTTCCCAGCATCAGGGTTTTTTCAAATAAGTCAGTTCTTTGCATCAGGTGGCCAAAGTATTGGAGCTTCAGCTTCAGCATCAGTCCTTCCAGTGAATATTCAGGACTGATTTCCTTTAGGATGGATGGGTTGGGTCTCCTTGAGTCCAAGGGACTCTCAAGAGTCTTCTCCAATACCACAGTTCAAAAGCATCAATTCTTTGGTGCTCAGCTTTCTTTATAGTCCAACTCTCACATCCATATATGACTACTGGAAAAACCGTAACTTTGACTAGATGGGCATTTGTTGGCAAAGTAATGTCTCTGCTTTTTAATATGCTGTCTAGGTTGCTCATAGGTTTTCTTCCAAGGAGCAAGCATCTTTTAATACCATGGCTGCAATCACCATCTGTAGTGATTTTGGAGCCCCAAAAAATAAAGTCAGCCACTGTTTCCTCTGTTTCTCCATCTATTTGCCATAAAGTGATGGGACCAGATGCCATGATCTTAGTTTTCTGAATGTTGGGCTTTAAGCCAACTTTTTCACTCTCCTCTTTTACTTTCATCAAGAGGCTCTTTAGTTCCTCTTCGCTTTCTGCCATAAGGGTGGTGTCATCTTCATATCTGAGGTTATTGATATTTCCCCTGGCAACCTTGATTCCAGCTTGTGCTTCATCCAGCCCAGCATTTCTCATGATGTACTCTGCATATAAGTTAAATAAGCAGGGTGATAATATACAGCCTTGATGTACTCCTTTCCCAATTTGGAACCAGTCTATTGTTCCATGTCCAGTTCTAACTGTTGCTTCTTGACTTGCATACACATTTCTCAAGAGGCAGGTCAGGTGGTCTGGTATTCCCATCGCCTTCAGAATTTTCCACAGTTAATTGTGATGCACACAGTCAAAGGCTTTGGCATAGTCATTAAAGCAGAAGTAGATGTTTTTTCTGGAACTCTTTTGCTTTTCCAATGATCCAGCAGATGTTGGCAATTTAATCTCTGGTTTCTCTCTGCTTTTCCTAAATCCAGCTTGAACATCTGGAAGTTCAGGGTTCACGTACTGTTGAAGCCTGGCTTGGAGAATTTTGAGCATTACTTCGCTAGTGTGTTAGATGAGTGCAATTGTGCGGTAGTTTAAGCATTCTTTGGCATTGCCTCTTTGGGGGATTGGGATGAAAATTGACCTTTTCCAGTCCTGTGGACACTGCTGCGTTTTCCAAATTTTCTAGCATATTGAGTGCAGCATTTTCACAGCATCATCTTTTAGGATTTGAAATAGCTCAACTGGAATTCCATCACCTCCACTAGCTTTGTAATGATGCTTCCTGAGGCCCACTTGATTTCACACTCCAGGATGTCTGGTCTAGGTGAGTGATCACAGCATCATGATTATCTTGGTCATTAAGATCTTTTTCATACAGTTCTTCTGTGTATTTTTGCCACCTCTTCTTAGTATTTTCTGCTTCTGTTAGATCCATACCATTTTTTGTCCTTTATTGTGCCCATCTTTGCATGAAATGTTTCCTTGATGTATCTAATTTCCTTGAAGAGATCTCTAGTCTTTCCCATTCTACTGTTTTCCTCTGTTTCTTTGCATTGATCACTGATGGGCGGGGCCATGCTCAGTAAATCTTTAATTTTCTGTTGATGGGCGGGGCTGTGTTCCCTCCCTGTTGTTTGCCCTGAGGCCAATCTATGGTGGAGGTACTGAAGATAGTGGGCTCCTTCAAAGGGTCCCGTGCACACACTGCTGCACGCAGTGCCCCCAACCCTGCAGCAGGCCACCACCAACCCACACCTCCACCAGGGACTCCTGGACACTCACGGGCAAGTCTGGGTCAGTCTCCTGTGGGGTCACTGCTCCCTTTTTCTGGGTCCTGGTGCACAAGGTTCTGTTTGTTCCCTCCAAGAGTCTGTTTCCTGAGTCCTGTGAAGTTCTGGAGGCTCTATGGTAGAGTTAATGGTGACCTCCTTCAAGAGGGCTTATGCTATACCAAGTCTGCTGCACCCAGAGCCCCTGCCCCTGCAGCAGTCCACTACTGACCTGTACCTCTGCAGGAGATACTCAAACACAGTTCTGTCTCAGTCTTTGGGGGGGTCTCTGAATCCCCGTGTGCACAAGGTATGTTTGAGCCCTCTGAGCATCTCTGGAAGGTATGGGGTTTGATTCTAAATGCGATTTTGCCCCTCCTACCATCTTGCTGGGGCTTCTCCTTTGCTCTTGGACATGGGGTATCTCCTCACAGTTGCTCCAGTGCCGTGTAGCCGCTGCTCCCTGAAGTGGGGTAGGTTGTATAATAAGTGTGGCAGAAACCATGCCTGTGACAAGGTTTATGGTTTATTAGTGGACATAATTTAAATGCTATATTCAGGGACACCAGAGAAGAAGAGCAATTCATCCTACCTGTCAGAATCTTGGGAGATTTCACAGAGAAGGCAACAACTGGGTTTGGCCTTGTTTGTTAAAAGATCAAGTTTCTAAGGAGAGAATGGAAAACCATCTTTACAGAAGCAAAGTGTTTTCAGTCTAGAAATTTAAGTTACAGTAGTTTGTCATATGCACACAGAGATTTATTTATGAAGAGGTTCATTCTGTCATTCAGTATTATTCATAAAAACCAAAAATGAAAAGTATTTAAATGTCCATTACTAAGGAATTGGTTTTATACTCTGCAAACTTTAATCATATTCAGTAAGTCTGCATGCACTGATTTATGTTAGAAAGATCTAATGTTAAATATGGGGAAAAAAAAAAAAAACCAAACCTCAAGGCTCAGAATAAGACATGTAATAAAAGAAAAGGTTATGCTTATATAGGCACAGAGAAATTTTGGAAGGATACTGTTTTAGTTATCTATTGCTGCAAGACAAACCACTCTGCAACTTCATGATTCTAAACAAGCAAGTTTTTATGCTCTTGACTTTGTGTGTGATGAATTTGGGCAGAACAAACTGGAAAGGCCTACTTGTACTCCAGAAAAACTGGAGTCTCAGGTAGGTCACTTGAATGGCTGCAGATAGCTGGGTTGCCTGAAGGAGCCATATGTCTGGCTGTTGGTTGGGTTCCTTGGTCTATTTAATGTGACTTTTTCAGTCACAAGGCTGGTGGCTAGGCTGAGCTAGTTGGAAGATCAGGAAATTTCCCTAGCCAGGGAAATTTCTCTCTCCTTCCCACTTCTTCCCACATGGCATCTTCATGTAGCAAATTTGGGCTTCCCCATAGCAATGGCAGTCTCAGAGTAGTGTGTGCTAAGTCACTTCAGTTGTGTCTGATTCTTTGCAACCCTATGGACTGCAGTCCACCAAGCTCCTCTGTTCACGGGATTCTCTAGGCAAGAATGCTGGAGTTTAAGATGGCTGGCTCCTTCCACAGTGAGTGTTTCTAAAGGCCCAGGTGGGAGCTACAAACTTTCTTATAACCTGGCCTTGAGGGGGTTGCAGAATATTACCTCTACCACATTCCATTAATCATGTGAGTCCACTAAGACCAGTCCAGATTTAAGGAATTAGATTCCCCCTCTTAGAGGTGAAAGAGCAAAAAAATTGCAAATATCCTGCTTGTAAACTTAACTTTGATTGTCTTTAATTTCTCTTAATTTGTGTCTGAACTCAGATATATAAGAAGTTTGTTAAGAGTAATTGCGTCTGGAGAGGGACCCAGAGGGTTTGGATATTAGGGAAACATATTTAATTGTATATTTTTCAGAATGGTTTAATTAAAAAATAATTCTTATTCTTTCTGTATGATGTTTTCAGGAAAACAGCCCCGGACGTAACTGTTATTCATGCAGCTCAGGGATTTTAGGATTGTATGGCCTGTTGGCACACAGCAAGGAGCTGTACTCAGCGGTTCAAGTTGTCCTTCAGTGTGCCTAGAAAATACTCAGTCTTCCACAGATAAGGGGGCTAAATTCGGAGAACAGAGAAGGTAGAGGGCTAGAGTTTTAATCTAAGTTAACAACCTGAAGTTTTAAAAGGGGGAAAAAAAATTAAACACAGTTGGGTCTGTTTAGGGTTTTCACTTAAATTGAAATCACTCTGTACAGGAAAGGTTCATGTTTCCCCTAAACGTCCTGAATTCCCACCCCTTCCAATTCAGCCATGTGATGGTGCTGGACCTGGAGTCTGTCAAACCAAAGGTGAAAGGCACTGGGCTGCTCCGGAACTCTGAGGGCCCTTAGGACCTGTCACAGTAGCATCCAGACTGCAAGATGGAGGTTAGATGCAAATGAATGTGGCCTCAGTTAAAAATAATGAATAATAAGGTAAATGTACACATACAAATGTGTATGTGTGCATATTTTATGTCATGTATAGGTATGTTATATCATGTGGCTAGAATGTTATAGAAAGATTTAATCTACCATCCAGCATACATATGACATGGCTTTTTCTTAATAACACAATAGCCTGCCTCTCATGTGACTGCCAAGTCTGTTCCCTGTGGCTCTCTGGCTCTTGGCAACCTTGCAAGTCGCCAAAGTGCCTCATCCTTTCCTGGGACCTGGAATAGAAGACTTTATTGGCTATATTGTCAGCAAAAAGAAATCTTTTGCTTTCTTAATTTGCTTGGTTTGTTGAAGCATGAGTCTTAAAAAATTCCAAATTTAGGATTGTGGTTATAATGTCTTTTGGACTTCTAATGTTATGTTTCTCTATTGAATTTTTATTTTAGGAAAAAAATTTTAATTTGAAAGCTTTCAGGGGAGAAAAGCATTTTTTAAATATTTGCTGAAGTTTTTATAAATGGCAACCAAATGCGATGGAAAAATATGAATATTTCATTTTTTTACATCCAAGTATGCTCAGTTATCCATTAGACTAATGTTATGTAAATTAAATAATTTAACAGAAATTTGCATTTTTCATGAGTGCTTTTTACCTTCTTTGTGAAGTTGTTATAAAGCTTTCTTTGGAGACACATGTCCTCAGTGTTTTGCTTAGAGATGATCTAAGTCTCATATAGTTTGATCTTGATTGTTTGGCTAAACTGCCTGGCACAAATAGTACTGATAGTGGTGTTGATTAGATAGTATTGATGGTAATATTGATTATTGGCAGTACTGATAGACTTGGTAATTTTGGCTGTGCACCCTTCTTTTGGTGTAAAACAGAAATTCTAGTGAGATTTTTATATGATTTAAGCAAATAAAAGACTTGAGGGTAGCATAGAAAGTTCCAGAGTAAAGCACCTTATGAGTGGGCCACCTAGGTAATTTCAGCAGGTTAAGATGCTTGCAGGCTGTGGTCTGTAGGAGAACTCAGTCTTCCTGCTACCTTTCTTTGTTTGGAATGCTGAAAGCCTTCTCTGTATTGCTGAAATAGAGCTACTGTCCTCACCTTGGCTTAAAAATGAATGCTTAATTTTGAGTTCATGCCTATTCTTTTCACTAGTTTGCAAAAATTAAAATCATCCTGCTTTGGTGCCACTTAATTATTACCAATAACGTGCATGTGAAAATTACACAGTTATCATATGATCCAGAATGTATATTTTATTTTCTTAGATTTTCATGAAAATGAAAACTAAGAGTTAAAAAATGCTTCAATGCTCATAAGAAAATTAGTATTAAAAAGATTGATTGAAATTCAAAGATGGATCAAATATGTGTGTTTTGTGTAATTATTTATGAAATGTTCCAGAGAAACTCACAGAACCATAAAGCCTCAGTATGAGAAACACTGCTGGAGAATCAGAGCATAGATGAGCCTCTTGTAAATGCCTTAGAATTCTGTCCTCTACCCCTTCTCTACCTTTCAGATAACTGCTGCTGCTACTTCTCTTTAATCTCATATTTGCTTTTACTTTTGATGGACATGGCTTACACTCTAACAGACTCTGAAAAACATTACTACCAGAGGAAGGTTGCCATCATTGTCCTTACAGCTCTTTGAGATTCTGACACGTCCATCCTTAAGCTTTCTCATTATCTCTACTCCTCTCTTGCCAGCCTATCTTTTTGCCTCTCCATAGATCAGTTTCCAGTGGTAAGGGAAGCAGTAACTCAGATTAGGCCTTTGCTCCCCACATTAATGTGTTGAATAGTGTCCCTCCAAATTTATGTCCACCTGGAACCTCAGAATGTGACCTTATATGGAAGTGTAATTACAAAGAGTTCCTACTGAATTGGGGTGGGTTCTAAATCCAGTGACTGGTGTCCGTATAAGAAGAGGAGACACAGAGGCACAGAGAAGATACCCACATGAAGAAGGAGGTACAGACTGTATGATGTAGTTATGAGCCGAGGAACGTCAAGGGGTACTGGGAGCCCCTGCTGCTAAGTCACTTCAGTCGTGTCTGACTCTGTGCGACCCCATAGATGGCAGCCCACCAGGCTCCCCCGTCCCTGGGATTCTCCAGGCAAGAACACTGGAGTAGGTTGCCATTTCCTTCTCCAATGCATGAAAGTGAAAGTGAAGTCACTCAGTCGTGTCTGACCCTCAGCGACCCCATGGACCGCAGCCTTCCAGGCTCCTCTATCCATGGGATTTTCCAGGCAGGAGTACTGGAGTGGGGTGCCATTGCCTTCTCCAACTGGGAGCCCCTAGAAGCTAGCAAAAGGCAAGGAAGGACGCTCCCCTAGGTGTTTCAGAGGGAGCATGGCCCTGACATCACCTCAGTTTCCAACTTCTAGCTTCCAAGACTGTGAGGGAATAAATGTCTCTTCTTTTAAGCCTCCTAGATTGTGACAATGATCGCAACCCTAGAACACTAATAACTCACATACCAAAATATATTGATCATACCCTTTGTCTCACTTTTCTCCAGCTCTTTTTCTTTCTAGTCCTTCTTCCAAATATCTCTTCTTTCATTCTTCATTTTTGTGTCTTAAGTTATTTCACCTCTTTGTAGTCAAACTCCACTATTTAATAAGGGATGAGTAAGTTTTAGATGTAGAGTGTAAGCCAACCTTTCACACAAAACTGCTTCCTTTTTCCTGTTAAGAGCAGTGTAGACAATAGAGCCACAATAAATGGTGCTAAGATTTGTTTTTCCACTAGACATTCAGATGAGATCATGGGGAAAAGAGGCAACATGTAGAAGCATTCCCTCCATCTTGGGAAATCCTTAGCAGTCTTGTTTATTAAAGGCTCAAGTTTTGTGAGCAAGTTTATTGCATTAATTTTTGTTACAGGAAGATTATTTTAGCTGACATTCTTCTTCCAAGTAAAATTCATGGAGTGCTAACAGTGTCTTAGGCTGAATCCTGAGCCAAAATAATTTGGTTATCCCTAGATGAATAATGGCTTCATTAATTGGGCATTGGACAAAATGTTCTTTTCCTTTCCTTGTCCTTAATTACATTAATTAGCCACAGTTTCTGTGGCATTGTATGTTTTGTGCATAACACATTCCAGGGAAGTTCAAGTAAGGTGATTTAAAAATTGGATTTGTGTATCAAAACCCCAAATCCAAACCAAACCAAAACTTACATTTCTCCCATGCCAATGAAAAGGAAAGTAAGTCCTAAAAATTACATTTAAGAACATGTGAGATCTTGCCTGATATAAACAATATGTACTATTACAGAATGATAACCCTATTAAATTCCATGAGAAATTATGGCTTGTTATAATTTCAGGCAGTAGTTGAGAAAACCTGTATCATTTTGGTACTAATACTGTCATACTTTAAATCAGGGCAAAACCAAATCCTGACTAGGCAGAAATATAAACTTTTTATTTTATCAGGACTTTAAAAGTAGTCAGATGAGCACTTCACCAGTACTTCCAGATTTTAGAGACTTTCAGAATTTATATTTTAAATTATTTTAAAGTTTTCTGCCTGTGGGAATATTAACTTAAAACAGTTACTCCTATAGTGCATTAATACGACATTTTCAAGTGCCAACAAAAATTCTATATGTAGTTTATGATGTGAAAAGGAACCCTGAAAGAATTTCTAAATATCCTGAATATGTTTACATTCTTAAAGAAGATAAAGGAAAAGTTAAATTTGTGCCTAGAATTTTACCAAACAACATTTAGACTTTTAGTTTTATGATGAAGATCATTTTAATGTCATACTTTTTTTTTTTCTCATCTCCTATTGCTTTCAAGATTTGCTATTTTTAGCTTTCTTGTATGATTATTTAACTGATATTGTATAAATGATAATGAAAGCCCTTCTTTTCCCACCCATAACTTTACTGTGTATTGGAAATATGTCACAGACATGTTCAGTTTTTAATCCCTCCCCCCCCAGTATTTTCTTCTTTATTTTCCCCTCACCCCTGGACCCTGTTCTAGAGTATGACCTTCTCAGTTTGAGTTTACAAGTCTGATCTGAGTTATCTGTAAAATGGGTCTTTATCACCTTCTGCTAATACTGGCTTGGGCACTGCTTACCTTTCAGATCTCACACTGGAGTCACAGAGAAAAAGAGTAGTATATTTGTTGGGGTTAATTTCAGCTGTGATAGAGAGCCCAGAGTTTTTTAAAAGCTTTATTTTATTGAAGTAGAGTTGATTTTACAATGTTGTATTAATGTCTACAGTACAACAAAATGTTTCAGCTATATATATTATATATATATATATTTTCCCATTATGATTTATTGCAAGATATAGAGTATAGTTCCTTGTGGTACACAGTGGGACCTTGTTGTTTATCTGTTCTGTATATAATCAATCCATTCCTCCTTCACCTCCCATCCCCCTTTGGCCACCGCAAATCTGAGAACTCAAAGTTTAATGCCTATAATTATGACACAGCAGAAAAATATGAGATGATGGCATAAGCAATGCTTCAAGTTCAGAAATTTGAAGTTCTAGATTAGCTTTATGGTCCTCTTTGTGGAGGTTCCTCAGACCAATTATTGCAATCCTTTTCTCCTATATGGTATTTTTAAAAAATATGATTCTTGATATATTTGTATATTTTCAAATTTCAAATATATTTTCAACTATTTTTAAGAAATATGTTCATTTTTTTTTTCTTTGAAGACAACCTTGCACAGCATGTAGTTATTTCTTTGAATCAACAGTGACATCATACTCAAACTATACAGTCTTATTGCCAAGTTTCCTGATGAAGTAATTGTCTGTTGGTATTTAAGAACCCACATCAGTTGAAACTATTTCTCATGATGTCACTGGTGTCAAGGCAGGGGTCCAGAAGACAGGATTCTGTCTGACCTTCAGGGTATAGAAACTTGCTACTAACTACCTAAATAAATGAGATTAAGAGGTTCAATTGAGAAATTCCAATTAAGTAATCTAAAATTTTTAATTTATGATGATTTTCCCAGTTTTATCCAGCTCTGTTTCAGAGGTTGAAGTTTTTTTATCCTGTTATTTTGAATATTTCAAACATACATAAGAATCAAACACGTAGGAGAGTACTATTAAAACCTATATATCTCTGCATAGTTTCTACAAAGAACATTTTGCTATGTTTGCTTAATCACACATTTATTCATCTATCCCTTTATATTGATGGAGTTTTTAAGCATCATTAGGCACTAACAAAGGCCAGCTATTAGACTGCATACATTTGGGAATTTAAAGGAAAATTAAAGCATGGCTACTAGTCCTTCAAGAACAATCTTTGACAGAAAGTGATTTTAAGATAATTATTGTTCAAGTAACACATTGTGACAGCATTATTAATGAAACTGAGATTGAAGGTGAAAAAAAAATTCCATATGAAAAAAATAGAGACTCTAAAGAAATGAGTGCAGTTTTAGAAAGTCCTTGTACTCTAATGTCTGCATGTTGTTGACTGTGAAGGGACAGATTTTCAATTCATGCTTAGTCATTCAGTTGTGTCTGACTGTGACCCCATGGACTGCAGCCTGCCTGTCTCCTCTGTCCATGGGATTTAACAGGCAAAAATACTGGAGTGGGTTGGCATTTCCTCCTCTAGGGAATCTTTCCAACCCAGGGATTGAAACAGCATCTCTTGCATTTCCTTCATTTCAGGCAGATTTCTTTATCACTGAGCCACATGGTAAGCCCAGATTTTCCATTCAGAAAATATGAATTCTAGAGGCTTCCTAGAGTCACATCATTATGTCACACCAAGCAGTCCAGATTGAGATCCAGATTGAAGTACCTTTATCCCTTTAGCCTAACAGAAATCTTTGTTAGTAGATCCCTTCGATTTTATTGTTGAAAGATTCCCAGGAATAACAGAATTGTACACCATGACTCCTTATTTTCCTACTTAAGAACAAAATGTTTAAAAAGGAATCCTTAGTGATAACGGGGAGAGTTGTGCTGGCTCTCACTTTCTAAACCTCCTCAGTGATGGATAGCTGTGCCTTTGATGAGCTGATAGATTTATGTCCTACATATTTTTAATTTTTAGTTTAGTGGGATGTACAGCATAAAAATTAGACAAACTTTTGCAAAGCATGCTAAAACAAAATTGAAAAGAAAACAGAAAACAAAACAAAAGAAAAAAAACCATGTACCCTGGAACACCCTAGCCTTTGAGAATTGATCACAAAGTTTGCAAAATTAATTATTGGTGACTCATTATGCATGGAAAAATAGCCCTTCCTGGGTAGTAAAAATATTTTGTTGTTTTCTCAATGTAACACCGTATGCTCTGGAGTCTTGTTCATAAGATAAGCCATCCCTGTATCTTCCTTTCCCAGATTTTTTTTTCCCTATGAGTTTAAAAAACTCTATTTACTGGAACCATGTATTTCTTCAAACTCTAAAAACAATATTCCATATTGTATGACTCCATTTATTATTTAGAGAAGAGCTAACACCTATCCTACTCAAACTCTCCCAGAAAATTGCAGAGGAAGGTAAACTGCCAAACTCATTCTATGAGGCCACTGTCACCCTAATACCAAAACCAGACAAAAGATGCTACAAAAAAGAAAACTACAGGCCAATATCACTGATGAACATAGATGCAAAAATCCTCAACAAAATTCTAGCAAACAGTATCCAACAGCATATTAAAAACATCATACATCATGATCAAGTGGGCTTTATCCCAGGGATACAAGGATTCTTCAATATTCGCAAATCAATCAATGTGATACACCACATGAACAAATTGAAAGATAAAAACCATATGATTATCTCAATAGATGCAGAGAAAGCCTTTGACAAAATGCAACATTCATTTATGATAAAAAGCCCTCCAGAAAGCAGATATAGAAGGAACATACCTCAACATAAAAAAGCCATATATGATAAACCCACAGCAAACATTATCCTCAGTGGTGAAAAATTGAAAGCATTTCCCCTAAAGTCAGGAACAAGACAAGGGTGCCCACTTTCACCACTACTATTCAACATAGTTTTGGAAGTTTTAGCCACAGAAATCAGAGAAGAAAAAGAAATAAAAGAATCCAGATTGGAAAAGAAGTAAAACTCTCACTGATTGCAGATGACATGATCCTCTACATAGAAAACCCTAAAGACTCCACCAGAAAATTACTAGAGCTAATCAATGAGTAGAGTAAAGTTGCAGGATATAGAGAAATCAACACACAGAAATCCCTTGCATTCCTATACACTAACAATGAGAAAACAAAGAGAAATTAAGGAAACAATTCCATTCACCATTGTAACAAAAAGAATAAAATACTTAGGAATATATCTACCTAAAGAAACAAAAGGCCTATGTATAGAAAACTATAAAACACTGATGAAAGAAATCAATGATAACACAAATAGATGGAGAAATATACCATGATAATGAATCAGAAGAATCAATATACTGAAAATGAGTATACTACCCAAAGCATTATATAGATTGAATGCAATCCCTATCAAGCTACCAATGGTATTTTTCAGAGAACTAGATCAAATAGTTCCACAATTTGTATGGAAATACAAAAAACCTCAAATAGCCAAAGCAATCTTGAGAAAGAAGAATGGAACTGGAGGAATCAACCTGCCTGACTTCAGACTGTACTACAAAGCTACAGTCATAAAGACAGTATGGTACTGGCACAAAGACAGAGATATAGATCAATGGAACAAAATAGAAAGCCCAGAGATAAATCCACGCACCTATGAACACCTTATCTTTGACGAAAGAGGCAAGAATATACAATGGAGAAAAAAGAATTTCTTTAAAAAGTGGTGCTGGGAAAACTGGTCAACCACTTGTAAAAGAATGAAACTAGAACACTTCCTAACACATACACAAAAATAAATTCAAAATGAACTAAAGATCTAAATGTAAGAACAGAAACTATAAAACTCCTAGAGGAAAATGTAGGCAAAACACTTTCTGACATAAATCACAGCAGTATCCTCAAAATAAAAGCAAAAGTTAACAATGGGACCTATTTAAACTTAAAAGCTTTTGCATAATGAAGGAAACTCTAAGCGAGGTGAAAAGACAGCCTTCAGAATGGGAGAAAATAATAGCAAATGAAGCAACTGATAAAGAATCTCAAAAATATACAAGCAGCTCATGCAGCTCAATGCCAGAAAAATAAACGACCCAATCAAGAAATGGGCCAAAGAACTAAACACACGTTTCTCCAAAGAAGACATACAGATGGCTAACAAACACATGAAAAGATGCTCAACATCACTCATTATCTGAGAAATACAAATCAAAATCACAATGAGGTACAATCTCATGCCAGTCAGAATGGCTACTATCAGAAAGTCTACAATGAGTGCTGGAGAGGGTGTGGAGCAAAGGGAACCCTCTTACACTGTTGGTGGGAATGCAAACTAGTACAGCCACTATGGAGCACAGTATGGATATTCCTTAAAAAACTGGAAATAGAACTGCCATATGACCCAGCAATCCTCCTGCTGGGCATAAACACCGAGGAAACCAGAATGGAAAGAGACACATGTACCCCAATGTTCATCGCAGCACTGTTTACAATAGCTAGGGCATGGAAGCAACCTAGATGTCCATAAGCAGATGAATGGATAAGAAAGTTATGGTACATATACAAAATGGAATATTACTCAGCTATTTAAAAGAATCCATTTGAATCAGTTCTAATGAGGTGGATGAAACTGGAGCCTATTATACAGAGTGAAGTAATTCAGAAAGAAAAACACCAATACAGTATATTAACGCATATATATAGAATTTAGGAAGATGGTAATGATGACCCTATATGTGAGACAACTGTGGGAGAAGGCGAGAGTGGGATGATTTGAGAGAACAGCATTGAAAAATATCTATTACCATATGTGAAATAGATCGCCAGTCCAGGTTCGATGCATGAGACAGGGTGCTCAGGACCAGTGCACTGGGATGACCCTGAGGGATGGGATGGGGAGGGAGGTGGGTGGGGTGTTCAGGATTGGGGACACATGTACACCCATGGCTGATTCATGTCAATGTATGGCAAAAACCACTACAACATTGTAAAGTAATTAGCCTCCAGTTAAAATAAATTAATTAATTTAAAAAAAGATGTTGCTACTAAGGTAAACCGGGTGAAGAGTACGTGGGATGTCTCTGCACTAATTTTTTTTCCAACTATATGTATCTACAATATTGTAAAAATGAAAAGCTAAAGAAATTTATTCAATGACTTTCTTTAGGGGGGGATAATTTTCTTGTTAAAAAATAGCATTCGCTTCATCTAGGTTTTTTTTTCAACTAGCATTTTTTACAGTTTCAGTGATATATATTGAACAAGTTGGAAATTCATTGGAATCTCAATAAAATATCACTTAATTTCTTAAACCTCATGATAATTTTTCTACCTTTTCTTGATGTATTTTTCATTAAAACAGTCCTGTTGTTTCCTGTGAACATTTAAAGGGAATATTTTTACCAGAATAAAAGTGAACCATTTATTTTTAAAAAGAAGAAGAAATATGATACAACCAAAATTTAACATATTTTGAACTTTGTATCTCTAGAGAATATACTTACATTAAATAACGATGAATTATTATAGACCATAAAGGCATGCATATTGATTTCTCATTGATTAAATGCTGAATTTCTGGTGTTGTGGAATAAAAAATATTCCATCAATGTTAATTACTAACTGATGTGCTGTGTATAGACTTAAAAAAAAAATAAAGCAATCATACCGCTTACTAAGTTTATCTAATCAGTAGAGACAAACCAAACCAAGGGGGTCCTGGTAGAGACTGCTATGATATCCTTAAAGAAAATTCCATTATACATGATAAATTGGGGTATTCAGGGTTTTGACAATTTCCATGACTGAAAGGAAATGATTTTCAGAATTTTAATTCAATGGACCTTGGATAATTGATTCTGTAAGAGCTGGAGGCCCAAAGGGCATGCAAGTATCCAACCAAGTACATGTGGTTACTATGTCTCCAGGCTTTGAGAATGCCACATAGCTTTAGTCTGCTTGGATGCTCAGATATCCCATTCCAGTGGGTAAGCTGCTCCTACATCCCCAAAGTAAACTGAAGCCTTTTTTTTTGGGGGGCTGATGACAGCATATCTATTAGCTAGGAACTGCTGCCTATCCAATCACTGTGTTTTCTCTGCTTTGTTCCTCTCCTGCCAAGTTTTGAACTAGTGAAAAGATGCAAATTAATCTCCTATTACTGAGTATCAATTCAGTGGAATAAAAGCTATCTGTGACATTTTTGAAAATCTAGTGTAAAATATGGAGAAGGCAAAGGCAACCCACTCCAGTACTCTTGCCTGGAGGGTCCCATGGACGGAGGAGCCTGGTTGGCTGCAGTCCATGGGTTCGCAAAGAGTTGGACACGACTGAGTGACTTCACCTTCACTTTTCACTTTCCTGCATTGGAGAAGGAAATGGCAACCTACTCCAGTGGTCTTGCCTGGAGAATCCCAGGGATGGGGGAGCCTGGTGGGCTGCCATCTATGGGGTCGCACAGAGTCGGCCACAACTGAAGTGACTTAGCAGCAGCAGCAGTAGTGTAAAATATATATATTTTAGGAATGCAGTGACCCAAAGAGAGCTTGCAGGTTAAGATGTGTCCAGGAAACCTACTGAATATATGTAATGAACACCTCAAGACACAGTTTTTGCCTTAAGGAATCAAGTCTCAGGAGAGAGAAGAGGCATAAACCATTATAATCAGAGTGCTATGATGGAAGAAGTTTATTTACTGATTTACTAATTTTTCATTTTTGTTTTCACTTTTTCCTGTAAAATAAAACATGGATATTGAGAACGCCAAGACTCAAACGTATGACTTAATGACTATAAGGTAAATGCTACCCCAGTCAAGAAATAGAATTTTGCCATTTATTCAGAAGTCTCTTCTTTGTGCCCCATTCCAGTCACAAATCCTCCTTTCCTTCTGTAATAAGTAACCATTATTCTGCCTTTTATAGTATTTTTTCTTCCTTGTGTTTTTGATTTTATAGTTTTATCACCAAAATGTGATTGTACAAAATGTACATCTACAGATTGCAGATAATACAGTTTAGTCTTTGCCTTTAAAAAATAAGTGCCTTAATTTTTCTTCTGTCTGTATGTCTCCCCACTCCATCCCTTTCTTTTTCTTAAAATTTTCCATTATAGAACAAGGGTTGTTTAACCAGCAGAGTTTCCCACAGCTGGGTTTTGTTGATTGCCCATTTATGAAGCAGTTTAACATGGTTCTCTGTCCTTGGTATCTCTGCAAAATCCACCAAACTCAGAGATCTGCTTCCATCTGTTTGACAAGACTCTATCACTTGTAGCTTAAAATGGTTTGTTGTCTTTCTTTTTTTATGGTTTTAACAGATGTTAATACTGAATGCTTATGTCTCTTCATCCATTAAAGCTTATAAATGGTGATATTCTAATTCTAGCCTTTCTTTTTCATTAACAGCTGGATTACATTTAAAGAGAGTTTTTCCTCTTTTGGTTGTTTGATAATGTAGTGGTACAATTCATGTAGGGCTTGCCAGGTGGCAGGCAGGAGACCTAAGAGACATGGTTTTGATCCCAGGATTGGGAAGATCTCCTGGAGAAGGACATGGCAACCCCACTCCAGTATTCTTCCCTAGAGAATTCCATGGACAGAGGAGCCTGGCAGGCTACAGTCCATAGGGTTGCAAAGAGTTGGACATGACTGAAGTGACTTATTAGCATGTATGCACAGTTCATGGAAGAAAAGAAAATAAGTGCTTAATAATTTCTTTTAACAGTTACCAAGATAACTACTTAGTTTTCTATCATGTTTTGAAAGTGACTTGTTGTTGTTCATTTGCTCTGTCGTGTCCAACTTTTTGTGACCCCATGGACTGCAGCATGCCAGGCTTCCCTGTCCTTCATCATCTCCCAGAGCTTGTTCAAACTCATATCCGTTGAGTGGGTGATTCCATCCAACCATCTCATCCTCTATTGTCCCCTTTTCCTCCTGCCTTCAATCTTTCCCAGCATCAGGGTCTTTTCCAAAGAGTCGGTTCTTGGCATCAGGGGGCCAAAGTATTGGAGCTTCAGCTTCAGCATCAGTCCTTCCAATGAATATTCAGGATTGACTGGTTTGATCTCCTTTCAGTCCAAGGAATTCTCAAGAGTCTTCTCCAACACTGAAAGTGACTAATATTTTAAAGTATCATTATGAATTCATGAATTAAAAGTTTCAATCCATTGATTTTTTTTTAATTATTGAAATTCAAATTGACCGAGTTCAGATAATTCTTCAAAAGCCTTGATTACTTTCAGTGTGAGTGATATTTCCAGATCCTAATATGGGCACTAAGGGAAGCTTATCATTACTGGATTAATCATTGTCTTTAGGGCTTTCAGTAGACCTAGGTAGGAAGCTGCCATGTACACAGTCATTCCTAGATTTGAAATTTCTGGGAATTTCTGATATAGTCAAACTTAAAGGTCTTAATTTTTTTTTTTTTTTTTTTTTTGGCCTAATGCCTTTTCAGACAGCTTATACCAGTTTATGCTCCTATTGCTGCATTGGGCTTCCCTGATAGCTCAGTTGGTAAAGAGTCTGCCTGCAATGGAGGAGACCCCAGTTCAATCCCTGGGCCAGGAAGAGCCCCTGGAGAAGGGATAGGCTACCCACTGCAGTATTCTTGAGCTTCCTTTGTGGCTTAGCTGGTAAAGAATCCACCTGTAATGCGGGAGACTGGGGTTCGATCTCTGGGTTGGGAAGATCCCCTGGAGAAGGGATAGGCTACCGACTCCAGTATTCTGGGTTGGAGAATTCCATGAACTGTATAGCCCATGGGGTCTCAAAGAGTAGGACACGACTGAGTGACTTTCACTGCTGCATTATTTATTCATTATAATGAATATGGTTATAATTTCAGTTTGTTAATTCATTTCAATCTTTTTGCCAACCCAGTTTACCGTGATTTGCTATTCTTATGTTCTTAATTTAAATTCATCTCAGAGTTGCCTCAGTTCAGTTCAGTTCAGTTCAGTTGCTCAGTCGTGTCCGACTCTGTATATTTATAATTCTTTTACAGAGGGACATTAATAAAAATAATAGTAAGTAATATTTCTTGAGCTACCATTATGAAGCAGGCACTCTCCATTGCACTTTCCACAGAATTATCAAAGCAACCCAGTTAGGTAAACCTAACATTATATTTCCTTTCTAGGTGATAAAACAAGATTATGGAGGTTAAGTCTTCCAATGTAGATTATAAATCTTTAATTGGATTTTTAGTTTCCTTGTCATCATACTGTATCTGATTTAGCTTACTTTTTTATCTCAGCTTTTTCTTTCTGTATGGATGCCTGTTCCAGATTTATAGAGGTCTTTTCATGTCCTTTTGAGGATGTCAACTGGTTTTCTGAAATATTCTTTTGGTTCTTGTAATATTTTCTCCCAGTGTTGTCTAATTTTCTTTGTTTTGTTCAAGGTTTTTTTCCTGTTTATTCACCCTGGGACAATGAAAAGTCTATCCAAACTTGGTATCTGCCAACAGACTGGGTGTGTAGCTTGCACTTGGCCTCGGTCACTGACCATGTGTGAACTGTCAGATCTCATTTTCTCTTATTCAACTGTAGGGCAAGTTGCTATCCACTGCTCTTACTGCAATCTTTGTTAACAGATGTTTGTGTAATATAGCTTTATTTGTTTGAAGAGGAATATTCTCTTCCTTTCTTCTTGGTTCTCTAAAACTGAACTGCCTAGTTATAGCAAAGACTACAAATCTTAGCAGGAACTGGGTTTATCACACCTTTGTCCTCCACCATCTCTTGGTACAGTATGTGCTAATTCTACAACTCCCAGGGTGCATGTGCCCCTGGCAGTTCCCATCCTTTTTCCAGGGAGTGTGTGTTTGTGGTCCATGTATGTGTTTTCTTCCTGAACACTGAAGTTTCTAAATACATGTTGGATCAGAACCGAGTAGATACTATACGAACAGCATACTGGACATCCAGATGGCGTACACAGTGAGCTATAGAGGTATGGCTGCCCAATTTTAGCTGATTAGTTCAAACGCTTGGTCTCCTAGGTAAAGCAGGATGGATGAAATTCCATCCCTATATTCATGCAGGTTGGTGAGTGTGCTTTGTTTCAGCTGGTAAAGCAGGCATTGACTACTGATTTTTTTTTAAATTTTATTTTATTTTTAAACTTTACAATATTGCATTAGTTTTGCCAAATACCAAAATGAATCCGCCACAGGTATACCTGTGTTCCCCATCCTGAACCCTCCTCCCTCCTCCCTCCCCATACCCTCCCTCTGGTCGTCCCAGTGCACCAGCCCCAAGCATCCAGTATCGTGCATTGAACCTGGACTTGCGACTCGTTTCATACATGATATTATACATGTTTCAATGCCATTCTCCCTCCACTGTAACGTAGTTAGAATTCTCTCTCAGATTCTGACAATATTTTATTCTCATTTACTGGAGCTGATTTGACTTCATCTATTTCTGAATCTTAGAGGTTATTGTGTAATGTTAGGAAAGGCTCTGCTTTACACTAGCCTGAGCCATGCCATTTTTAAACCAGCATCCAAAAATAAATTTTGACAATTTGTCATTTTGCAAGATCTTTGGGAGACTTGTTAATATATTGGTAGTCCTTTGATGGGGTTTTAAACAATTTCTTCATGTGCAGAATGGTTTATAACTACCTCAGTGACATTTCAGATAGGATTTTTTTCCTCTGTTCTTTGTACTGCCAGTATTGGCTTTTAATTGCGTTGACCCATGATATATTTCTTATGTCCTTTACCAGTTCTTTCTTCTGAGATCTCTTTCTGAATCTTGCTTTAGGAGTGCTGTATGATCAAACTTTGTTCCTCCTGCCATAGCTGCAGGAGCTTTTCTCCTGATTGAATTACGTCACTCACTGTCTAGGATTTTTTTTTTTTTTTTGTCTAATTTTGATTATTTGCATAAACACCAACCCTGCCTAAAACACCACCGAACGATTAGAACAGAAATGGAGTGTTTACTAGATTGCCAGTTGAAATCAGCTTTCTCTCTTCTGTTGGGAGAAATAAACTTTATAGAAAATAGGCAGAAGATGTGATATTAGAGAATGATGTGTCTTGGCCAACCCTGAGCCTTCCTCAGCAGGGTGGACAATGTGACAATGCTTCCTGGAACAGTGAATGAGGCTGAGTTATGAGGAAGGAAGCTCTGAGATGGAGGAGACTGACTTTGTCTTCATGAGGTATCTGGTTTCAGACACATCATTCTGCCACATTCGAATTAAACAAAAAGAAATTATAGTCAGTAAATCAGCACTCTTTGGAAGGATTTAAGGTCTTATGCAGCAATACTCTTTCCTTTACAAATCTTACCTTTTTTTCCCCCCCAGAGCTAAGGAAATGTACATGAAATTGTCAAGTATTAGATGCTGTTTATTATCTAAAAAGGATATCTGAAAAAATATTTGAGTGGTAAACTAAATGAGGTAGAACACCTAGTTGTACATTGAAAACATATGTCTTATCTGTACATTGTTAAGTTTTTCTTAGAGAGTATCTTTAATAAACTGAATGTTGATAATTTTTGAAGTCTAATATTTGTAATAGTAACAAAGTAAATAATTTTATGAAAAAGTTATTTTAGCCATATGCATACTTTTACTGGTGTTGAGTCCGTATTACATGCTATATTAAAAACCTAAAGTGAAATTCTTTTTAAAGATAAAATCATGAAAGTAGTTCATAGAGCACAGCACTAAGATGAAAAGCTATGACACTGTGTACTGATATAGGAAATACTATTATTTGTGTGCTTCACTCCATGGATGACTTCCGTAATATCCAGTATGGATCATGGCCCAGTTTTGTTTGTTGAATTAAAGGCGTATCATGTAAGTTCTTGTGTATTGTTGTTGTTTAGTTGCTAAGTCATATCTGACTCTTGGGATCTCATGGACTGTAGCCCGCCAGGCTCCTTTGTCCGTGGAACTTTTCAGGCAAGAATATTGGAGTGGGTTGCCATTTCTTTCTTCAGAGGATCTTCCAGACCCAGGAATCGAACCCACATCTCCTGGAGCTTCTGCACTGGCACATGAATCTTTACCACTGAGCCGCCAGGGAAGCCCAAGTTCTTATGTATACACTTAAAAAAAAAAAAGATAAATAACACAATAGAACATTGTTGTATTACCCTATTATAATGTACTGGGAGTGGCTATACATCTATTTAAAATAGAAACGTTAAATTTTTATTTCTTCAAATGCCCTTTTTAATGCCTTCTGATGATTCAAGCACCTACTTAGGATTTCCAAGTAGGTGGAATAGATATATATAAAAAAAGAACAGGTAGCCTTCTTGATTATTTAGTGAAATAAAGGCTTAGGGAAATGAAAAAAAAAAGGACACAACCCGTATTTTCATGTAGAGAGTGTGGTGTGAAAATGTGTGTGTAATGTATACATGGTTTCATGCATGAAAACTGAATGACCTGGGGTCACTCTTGGTTTTTTGTTTTTAAATTTTTGGCTGCACTGCACTGTATGCAGAATGTGGGATCTTAATTCCTTGACCACGGAGGGATTGAACCCCATCCCTTGCAATGGACGCTCAGGGTCCTAACCAGTGGACCACCAGGGAAGTCCCTAGGTTTACCCTTTATGATACTCTTCAGTCCCGTAAATGTTAGATTCTTTATTTTCTTGGGCAAAAGGGGGATATTTCAAAGGAAGGCATTTTTGCCACATTTCTAGAAATGTTTACATGTAGAGTCAATGACATGGCAGCATATTTCTCTCAAGCAATCAGATCTGGCTGTGTTTCAGTAACTTATTTATGGGGACTTCCCTAGTGGCTCAGATGATAAAGGGTCTGCCTGCAATGCAGGAGACCTAGGTTGGATCCCTGGGTTGGGAAGATCCCCTGGAGAAGGGAATGGCTACCCACTCAAGTATTCTTGCATGGAGAATCCCATGCACAGAGGAGTCTGGCAGACTCAGTCCATGGGGTCACAAAGAGTTGGACACGACTGAGTAACTAACACTTTCACTACCTTTGAATTATAAGGCCCACTGGGGTTTAAGTTGGTTTCAGTGTTAAGTGCCCTTGTACTGATGCTGATGCCTCTTTCTTTGAAAGTTTAAAGTCCTTCCTTATTTTTTGCCTACTTACCTAGAAAAAAAATTGAAACCATCTTAGATCATTATAGTAACCTTACCCTATATCTTTAGACTGACCTCTTTCACCAGGCTTTGGCTTTTAGTTAATCTTCAAGTAGTATATTTAGATGTTTAATGTATATTTCTATTGGGTTTGAAGATTGATTTCTTTTACATAGTGTGGCCTCATCATCTTTCTCCAGGTCCTACTTTAGATCATGAGTATTTCCTGAATCAGTTGATCTTCCAACCATTTGTCCAATCCCAACAAAACCACAGGAACCCTCTTAGACTCTTCCTATATGGACCTATTATATCTTACCAATGGGCTACAAAACCATCCTCTCCATTCTATCCTGACTACCTTGATAGCTGTTACTCAGAACATGGCAATATCCTTCTTATCTGTTCAAATTATTCCAAAGAATATCTATGCCATTTTCCTATTTAAAACCCTCATGTGACTCACCACTGTCCTCAGGATGGAATCAGAACACTTAGGCATGGAGTTCAGGCCATGTAGTGAGCTTCCTGAGCCTGTCTGTTTTCCCTTACCACTTGTCACTTTGTGCTTCAGTGGTTCTTAGCTGTGTGGATGTTCAGGCCTCTACACTGAGCTCCTTTCTAGGCGGTGGCTGTTTCCTATGTACAGAAACACCATTGCCCTTTTCTGTTAACATGCTCCTCTCATCCTTCAGGTCTCAGCTCATGATTCATCTTCTCCGGGCTGTTGTCCCTGGTTCTGTCTTCTCCACACCTCCTTCCCCATCCCTACAAGCACATATCCATGTATAGGCTGGATTAGGGGTTTCTGTGCTCCACTGACACCTTGTGTTTATTCCTATCTTTATAATTGTCTGGGTGAACCTCTGGCATGATGCTTGTCAAAAATTATCTGATCTTGTGTCTTCTTCATGAAATTCCATGTTTTCAGAAGGTTAAAATCAACTCTAATATCTAGTATAGTTCCTAAAGAATAGAAAATGATTGTAAACTAGATTATATATATATATAGTTATATGTCATGCTTTAATAAATATTTCTCTAAATGTTTGCATATTCATTTGATGTTTAGTAAATTTGGTTATTGGTTCATGTAGATCTGTTTGTACATATACACATAAATCTGTTTATATACCAAGACTTTGATTTATGAAACTTAAACTTTCTGCTGTTTGCTTTGTGAAGGGCAAGCAGGTATGGGAAAATTAAATGTACCATCAGAACACTATTTTCTTCAATTGATTTTTGGGGGTACAGGGTAAAGTATTGGGCTTCGCATGTGGCGTAAAGAACCTGCCTGCCAATGCAGGAGACAAAAGAGGCGTTATATGGGTTTCCAACCTGGTTCAATTCCTGGGTTGGAAAGATTCCCTGGAGGAGTAAATGGCAACCTACTCCAGTATTCTAGCCTGGAGAATCCCATGAACAGAGGATCCTGGAGGGCTGTCGTGCACGGGGTTGCAAAAAGTCAGACACAACTGAAGCGACTTAGCATGCACACAGGGTAAAGGTGCAAAAAATGTAGTCAAACAAACTGCCAAGCAGCCTTTGAACATTAAAATATTCTTTTTTTTCTGGAGCCAGATTTTGGCTTTGAAGAAAATAGCTCCTTGTCTTCTCATCTAAAAAGAACAAAGTCCTTAGAATCTCTAAACTAATGAATAATTTTTGTGACTTTGTTTTTGCCATTTAGCCTCCAAATGCCTGGTAACTATCAGTGCTCATTTGATTTTAAGTGGATTCTTAAATCTAGGTACACGTGGTCAGAGTTAGCAGTTTCAGGAATCTTAGGATTTGTCCATAATTAATTTAACCTATGAATATAAAATTAAAAAGAAAGAAAAGTCCTAATCTGCAACATACATGTGTTGTTTTTGGAAAGGTAAATATGTTCAGATGTTCCTTGATTTAGGATAGATTTACAGCTGACTGACATACGGTGTCATTCAGTCACTAAGTCATGTCTGACTCTTTGGAACCCCAAAAACTGCAGCATGCCAGGCTTCCCTGTCCCACACTACCATTAATTGAAAGTATCTCAAGTCCAAAATGCATGCAATACACCTGACTTGAAATTATAGCTTAGTCTTCCCTACTTTAAATGTTCTCAGAATACCTTCATTAGCCTATAGTTGGTCAAAATGACCTAACAAAGTCTCTTTTATAATACAATGTTGGTTTTTTGAATGCTGTACTAAAAGTGAAGACTCTAATGTTTGTGTGAGTCGAGTGCTTATGAGTTGCTTATAATGCTTATAAGAAATTGTTTAAACTTGTGATCATGTAGCTGACCGGGAGCTGCAGCTACTGCCGCAGCCCAGCATCACCAGAGCATCACTAGCCCCAGAAAAGATCAAAATTCAAAGTATAGTTTTATCTGAATATGTATCTCTTTCATATCATCATAAAGTTGAGAAATTATAAGTTGAACCCTTGAACGTTGTGGATCATCTGTACATGACTTTATTTATTAAAGTTATTTCTTACATGTCAATAGCTGTTTTTAACCTTAGACCAGGTTTAAGTAGCTCTATTGGTTTAACTAAATGAGATTTTTATTCAATTTTATTTGATAAAATGTACTTATGTTTTAGTGATTCTTCTGCCTGGATACTTGAATATGCCTGTCCAAAAGATACATTTTTACCTTCTTAAATGTGAGCATTGATTAGGAGGAAATATTTTTGTGTGTGTTGCTTAATTTATGGGGTGGAGGGGTGGAGGGGTGGAGGGATGGAAGCCAATGTAAATCTCACTATCTGTATTTTCCTTCTGGGAAATTCTAATGAGAACCAGGTTAGAGGTCTACCTATATCCTCAATGTCTCTTTTCTATATTTTCATCTTATTGTCTCTCTGTATCAAAGTCTGGGTAGTTTTTTTTCTGTTTCCTTTGCTATCTTCCAGTTCACTATTTCTCTCTTTTGTTATCACACATGGCCAGTGGATTTTAATTTTCATTATTTATATTTTTCATTTATAGCACAAATACCTTTTTCAAATCATCTGTGTCACTTTTTGTGACTCCCTGTTCCCTGGAGTTATTTTCAAGTTTGTCACCTATTTCATTAAGCACTCGCAGTTATGTAGATAGTTTAAATATCTGAAGTCGCTCCAGGGTTCTTTCTGCTCGTTATTTGTGCTAGTTCTTACTTATGTTGTCTTGTTTTCTGTGGGCCTCATTAATTTTCATTGCTTGTTTATCGTTGACTCTCGATGTAGTGTGAGCCAACTTTATAGTCTAGGACTAATGTGCCCTTATTCGGAGACGCTTTTCATTTTCTTCTGCAGGGTACCTGAGGGCACTGTCTCGAGAAAGCACCTTCACAGATTTATGGTGGAGTTCCCTGCCATACTCAGTCTGCTGGCACCTGATGTCTAGATCTTCTCAAGATCCAATCTGTGATTGCGTGTTTAGATACAGGCTTTTTTGGTCCTTTTTCTTCCCCTGCTTTGCTCTGTACCAGGACATCTTTTCCTTTAGTCCTGGAAGCTGATGGAAGGGGGGCAGGGGTTTAGTTCTGGATTACTTTGACTATAGAATGTAGCCTTTGGGGCACCCCTTTAATGTGTAAGACTTCCCACAATGGGCCTTGACCTTGACTTTTGGTGGAAAAACAAAGGCTCAAGGTTGAGGTGTTAGGATATGCCCTTGGGGCAACAGTGGCTAGATGCTCCTAAAAAAAGACAAAAGGCACAATTCAGAGTCAAACCACATACTTCTTGCTTAAATATTTTCTATACCCATAATTCTATACTTTTAAATACTAGTCAATTTATGATTATTCACATTCATTACTGACATAGCATGGGATTAGCTTCACAGTAAAGCCATGAAAATTATACAGGATTCAATTAAATAATTTATCTTTAAAAGTTGTGGCCCTGTCAGACAGGAAGACTATGAATACAATTAAGAATGAAGTCAGGTAATAGACTAGCTAATCAAACGTATGGATTTGCAGACTCTGTTCAAATAGCACAATTAGTTAATGAATAGCCTGCCTGCCAGTCCATTCCATTTTTAGGGAATGAAATATTTAAAGGGGCTTACCTGTCCTAAGTTTTAGGTATTTCAACCTCATTGCAAGCCCCCAAAACTTCATCAGAATAAGCAGTGTCAGTTTATTGCCAGTTACCCCTGAGATGGTAAAGCCAGTTCTTGCTTCGAATGATATAATTATTTTCTTAGAGCAGTAGATCTTTAGAACCCTGGCTGCATATTACCAACCCCTGGACTTTTTCTAGCAAAAAAACTATCCCTAGAGATTCTGAGTTAAATGGATCAGATTGAAAGTAGGCTTTAGTCATTTTTTTCCTTTAAAGAATTATAAATGATTTTAATGTGTAGTCAGGGTTGAGAACTTCTTCCTTATTGATTAACTGTATACTTTATCCCTGAACTGGTTAACATTAAATATTCTAAAAATGCGTTCAATTAAAATTTTGTGTTGCATTTGAGAATAAGCTCTGTATATAGTTAGTATTTAAAGTTTTCATTAATGTTTAAGAGAATTTGATATTTGACTAGCCTTGTTATTCTGATTGAAAATGTGTAATTAATATTAATATTTGGGATTTTAAAATTGAAATGTAATAAGTTAATTTGACTGAATTTATGGATAGAGTTGGACTACTTAAAGTACTTGAAAGAGACCATATTTATGTTTAATTGACTAGACTTATTAGGATTAATAACCAAGGAGCACTTTGTTTGTTAGGCTTTTGAAGTTTTTAAAAAGAAAATCCCACATATTAAAATTTAGAGTGCAATTTGAAATATTTAGAGGATTCAATTTTCTAATTTCATAAATGAGACCAAATGTTAATCAAATCATCCCTTGAAGATGATTAACAATATATTTTTGGCTTATAAATAAATAATGAGATTTATAAGTTCAATTTAAGTACATAAGAAATACTAGAATTCTTAAATTATAACTCTAATTAGTTGAATATTATTTTCAAAGTAGTCACAGATGGTCTTTTAAGATCATCTTTAATGGTATGTATAAGAACCATTCTCATGAATACCAAAAAATTACTTTGACACATGCTGAGTTCTTGTGATTTTTCCTTTTCCTTTTCAAACTTGAAATAGTTTTTTTCACTGTCTTTCAAAAAGTGACACATGATTCACAATGCAAAAAAAATGTGAGGAATAAAGTGAAACCTTCATTCACAGCACCCTGATTGCAGTTGGTAGCACTTTGATGTATCAGGTCCAGTGATTGGTTGGCTTGCTGACCTATGTCTCTTTGTCTATCATCTATCTATTTAATATTTCCTTGATTAAATGGGATATTACATGTGCTGTTTTATACTCTTTTTCCTTCAATAGTCTCCTTTGGACATAATATCCTTATACTAATAAGTTTTATCTACACACAATGTGCCATATTCTACTACAGAGATTTACCATCATTTACAAGTTATTTCCAAATTATTCTATTATAATCATTACTATGAGGAAGATACTTGATGTTTTACATTTTGGCACTTGTGTGATTATTTACAAGGCTTCATTTCTAGAAGTGGAAACTCTCTGCCTCTGAGTTATGAACTTTTAGAATTTGGAAAAATAAACCTATTCTTTTGATGGCAGTTAGGCATTTCAGATGGAGAAGGCGATGGCACCCCACTTGATTAAATGGGAAATCCCATTCCATTAAATTATTCCCATTCCATTAAATCTTGCCTGGAAAATCCCATGGATGGAGGAGCCTGGTAGGCTGCAGTCCATGGGGTTGCGAAGAGTTGGACACAACTGAGCGACTTCACTTTGACTTTTCACTTTCATGCATTGGAGAAGGAAATGGCAACCCACTCCAGTGTTCTTGCCTGGAGAATCCCAGGGACGGGGGAGCCTGGTGGGCTGCCGTCTATGGGGTGGCACAGAGTTGGACACGACTGAAGCGACTTAGCAGCAGCAGTAGCAGCAGCAGGCATTTCAGACTGTGCTGTAGTTCTCACTGAGTCTCTGCCTTAGTGGCAAGAGTTCAGAAGCCTGGATCTAAATTCTTGCCTTAACACTGCCTATTTTTATTTTAATCATCACTTAAATTATCAGTTTTCTCATTTCATAAAGTGAAGATAATAAAATTTGCCTTAAAGCAATTTTGGGAGAGGATCAGATCAGATCAGTTGTTTGGTTGTGTCCAACTCTTTGCGACCCCATGAATTGCAGCACGCCCGGCCTCCCTGTCCATCACCAACTCCCGGAGTTCACTCAGACTCACGTCCATCGAGTCAGTGATGCCATCCAGTCATCTCATCCTCTGTCGTCCCCTTCTCCTCCTGCCCCCAATCCCTCCCAGCATCAGAGTCTTTTCCAATGAGTCAACTCTTCTCATGAGGTGGCCAAAGTACTGGAGTTTCAGCTTTAGCATCATTCCTTCCAAAGAAATCCCAGGACTGATCTCTTTCAGAATGGACTGGTTGGATCTCCTTGCAGTCCAAGGGACTCTCAAGAGTCTTCTCCAACACCACAGTTCAAAAGCATCAATTCTTCGGCGCTCAGCTTTCTTCACAGTCCAACTCTCACATCCATACATGACCACAGGAAAAACCATAGCCTTGACTAGACGAAACCTTTGTTGGCAAAGTAATGTCTGCTTTTGCACATGCTATCTAGGTTGGTCATAACTTTCCTTCCAAGGAGTAAGCGTCTTTTAATTGCATGGCTGCAGTCACCATCTGCAGTGATTTTGGAGCCCAGAAAAATAAAGTCTGACACTGTTTCCACTGTTTCCCCATCTATTTCCCATGAAGTGGTGGGACCGGATGCCATGATCTTCATTTTCTGAATGTTGAGCTTTATGCCAACTTTTTCACTCTCCACTTTCACTTTCATCAAGAGGCTTTTGAGTTCCTCTTCACTTTCTGCCATAAGGGTGGTGTGATCTGCATATCTGAGGTTATTGATATTTCTTTGGGAGAGGATAGGGTTGGGTTTTTTTTTTTTCTGTTTTAAAAATAAGTTTATTTGTATCATTTCTTTCTAGAAATCCACATATAAGAGGTGTCATACATATTTCTCCTTCTCTGTCTGACTTACTTCACTCAGGAAGACAATCTCTTGGTCCATCCAGGTTGTTGCATATGGATTGTCTTATTCCTTTTCATGGCTGAGTAATATTCCCTTATATATGTACCACATCTTCTTCATTTGTCAGTGAACATTTAGGTTGCTTCCATGTCTTGGCTATTGTAAATAAAGCTGCGGTGTACACTGAGGTGCATGTATCCTTTTGGACCATGTTTTTCTCCAGATATATACCCAGAAGTGGGATTGCAGGGTCTTATGGGAGCTCTATTTTTAGTTTTTTAAGGAACCTCCATATTGTTCTCCATAGTGGCTGCACCAATTTACATTTCCACCAATTCTGTAGGAGGGTTCCCTTCTGGAAGAGGACAGTTTTGTAAAAGTAGCTAGAATGGGGCTTAAAACACAGTAAAGCTCAGTGTATTTTTTATTTTCTCTCTACTTGAATCTGAGAAGATGGAATTCAATTAATTCTTCCTAGTTTTATCATTGTTTGAATTGCATAAAAGGTTGGAACATTTTCAATTCTTGCTTGAGACTTCATTCTGCTATCTCTATTTCCAGGCAATTGATATTTAATATTTTGAATAAAACAAAATCATCACCTTATTTACAAAACAAGCTTCTTACATATTTTTTCAGTACTGAAATATATTTTTGCTCTGTTAAAACTTCCTTTGCAAAGATAACTAGCAAGACCATTTAAAATAGTTATCACAGTGTCTCTTTTTCTACATATGTCATAAAACTTAACTGGGCAGATTTAACCAAGGGAAAAGAAAATCTTGGGAAACACTTTCAAGTTCTGAGTATTATACAAAGATTCACGTGGACTAAGATATAAAGTTAAGAATTAACTTGTAGTATATAAGACAAGAAGGAAATGGATTGATTTTAGGCTGAAACATTTTGTCTTACTGAGTTTGAGTTAGAGCAACTTAGTGAAAAGAGTTTTTTTCTCTGATTGAAAACTTTGTATAAATGGCATAATTTTATAAGGGATTCTACAATCTCTAAATATCACATGGGATGCAAGTTTAGAAATCATATAATTCCTTCATTTTATAAATGAGCAAAATGAGACTCAGGAAGGTTCTGATGTATTTGAAGGTTTAAGGAGAAACCAGAATTTTTGTTAGAATGAATTGCAGACACCAACTTCATTTCATGCAAAGGGAAGTATGGCTAGGGAATGTGAAATGCCCTGTCAGTGATAAATCCGAGCCTAGGCCTAGGACTGTTTCCAGTGTTCCTCTAACATGGGTCAACACACATGTTGAATGGGCAAGAATAATACATGACTTCTTTTGTTAGCCTGAGATTCTTCTAACTGTGAAGGAGAACTCAAAATCAACTGAAATTTGAATCAACAGTTTTATCTTTGGATATTTCATGGAGATTCTGAGTTCCTGAGTGCAGAAGGGTTTTCAGGGAAATCTTTTAAGGAATATTGAAAAGCCAGGCCCATTTTCTTAAGGGTTTCTATCTCAGGTCAATTGATCATTGGAAGACACACACTGCTTTAACTGCTAAGTTGCAGTGAGTGTTGCCCAGAAGGACTCATCTGTTGGTCCTCTCTGGCTTTCCATGTAAAAGCTGACCCATTCACATTCATTCAGCTCTATTATCCATAAGGAGCAAGACCAGGAATAGACCCAGAAGAGCTATCCCCCTCCCAAATAGTTCTGAGTTCACATGCTAGTAAAAAACAGCAAACATAAGACAAAAACTCAATGTGAACAAATATCAGAGTAAGAATGATCCATAATTCACTCAGTTCAGTTCAGTTCAGTTGCTCAGTCGTGTCTGACTCTTTGCGACCCCATGGATCACAAATTCACTATCCATGTGTAAATAAATGTTCTTAAGTCTTTTTTGTTTTCTGTCCTATGCACGATTCAAAGAAAAGATACCTCTTTAAGATGTTGTTGAATTTACAGAGGCTAGATGAAGACATCCATTTAAAATTCTGCTCTTTTTCTCTAGTGAGGTCAGAGATTTCTGGTAAGCCCTCCCCATTGCCCAGGCTAGCAAACCGTAACAGGGAGTGTGGCATCATATCACAGTAACTTATTTCAAACTCCAGGTGTGTATGCAGTACCAGTGTTGAGCCTGAAGAAAATTTATTACAGATGTCTGGAATTGAAGACTGTTGACTAGGTGCAAACATTACCTCATCCTCCACTTGACACTAGCACAGTTGGGGGGAGATTATAAAGGTAAATACAAATGTGCTAAAATGTAAATGTGGGCTATTTCTTTAGCAAATTGGGTTTTCTTGTTATAGCCATCTCAGTGTTTTATGAGTCAGATAATAGAAATCCTAAAATTAGGGACAGATTTACAGCTTGTTAGGGAACAGTTTCCATTAATCCCTTGAATACTTGATGCTCGTGTTCTCTTTCACAGAATTCGTGAGAATAGCTAAATGTCATGGCTCTTTTAGTTTTCAGGGTCTGTAAATTTTGATGACAGGCAAGATTGACTTGCATTGAGAGATCGAAAACAATGGCAGTACTGGGTACACCAGAGCAGTGAACACAAACTGGTATTTCTTTCATTGTGTTCACATCATGTTTTCCCATCCTGAAGGTGGGTACCCACACGGTAAGCACCAGATTGGAATTATTTTTGGAAGGCTAAGGAAACAGGGAATTGAGAAAAAAGAGACACCATTTGATGACTGTCATAACAGAAAAATGGCTCAAGTTAAGTAAATGTCCCAGCACTCTGACCTCAGTGTCATATTACATAGGTTGGAAAATGACATGCAGATCTGATCTGCACAGCTAAAGCAAAGATGATTTTTAAAAGAAATACTTATGGATGAGGGAGCTTCTTGGAATAATTGGATCATTTTGGACTTGTAGAGTTAATGTGTTTGGAGTAGGTTACTAAGCAGCCTTTTTGAAGGGCTGGGCAGGGAGAGTCTATTTTGGCCAGTGAAACCACCTGAAATGTGCCTGTAGAAGCATCTGGTAATAAAAGAATTGATTAACTATCAAATCCTTATAGAAGTCAGCCAGCAACATGCTCATGATGGTCCCCAGTGCCAAGCTTTTGCTTTGGGACCATTGAAACCTTCTCTTGTCTCTCTTCCAAGATCAGTGGAATCAAGTTCTGTAAATGTGTTCTTGACTACTGGAGTCAAGTGCAGCTCAAATCATCAGGAGCTTCTCCTATATTATGGTTAGTCTCTCTGTTATATTCTAGGATGTGCATGCTTGTTTTTGTTGAGACCCCAGCCCAGAATCCCACGTGTATTTTTGTATCTTATTGTCAGTTAGACTGGTTAGAATGAGTAAGTTTTGGTCTACTAGAATAGTAGTTTCAGAAATACACTCCGAATTCAGTTCTGCGATGTTTGCATTTGCGTTGCCTGGTGTTGATCGCTGGTTCCACTGTTCTGACATTTATGGCTGTGTTTCATCTTGGAAACCATGTGCAGTTGTAACTGGGAGTTGGCAGGTGCAAGAAAAGAGTAAGTGAAACTTTATTGGCATTGTTTTATTCCTCAAGATTCCTTTCAGAAGGTGAAATAAGAAATATTGACGAAATTGGGAGGACTGGCCTGTTGAAGCCTGTTAAAGGTGTGACCTGATTGTGAGTTCATATGTTACTTGCTGTTGCCATTGCTGTGGTGACAGATTTAACCTTAAATTTCAAATATTTACTTCAGTAATTATGCTTTCCCACCATGAGCAGTAACCAGAATAAGAGATTAGATGGCCCCACAGTGAATAGACTGTAGGTTTCCCTAGGGATTATTACACTGATGTGAAAAATCATAACAGTGTTCACACCAACCCATGTGTTATGAGTTATGTAATTCTATTTGTAAAATCCCTTATCTGTCTTTAAAAAATCAATTTATTTGAGGACATGGCCAAGAGTACCATCATTTTAGAGTAAAATCTCTTGACTTCACCTGCCAAGAAGAGCCAATTTGATATTAAGGTCTGTTAATGATTTAACTTTTCTTTGGTTGATGTCAGCTTAAGTGTGAGACTGCTTTCAGTTATCTGCGAGATCTTCGCCTTTTTTCCAGAGGAAGAGAATATGCAAAGAAAATATGTGTTAGAATAATGGTTTTAGTTTTAATTATAAATTGTGATTTTTATACTTTGTGTATATTGTAAAAAAAGTTTTATCTTGGTCAATTTCAGTGTTTCTCAAATTTTTAAAAATCATTTTCCCCCAAAGACCATATTTTTAGATAATTTTTTCTTCCAAATTGTTCTCCACATGAAATTAAATATTAAGAATAACAAGATTTTACTGGACTGGGTTATGCATATACTTCCAAGACCCAATTTTCCCACTTTGGGGAGTGTATGGCCCTCATTGAAAATGCATGGTTTATTTTAAATAAATTTATATATAGTAAACCAGTTCTTAAAAATTTCTTGAATATTATGAAACAATAAAAATCAGAACACAAAGCAAAGAGAATATAATATGCACTCATAATCGCATCTACTGAGACACAATTAATGATTATACTTTGATGTACATACTTGCAAACCCTTGTCCGGATATGTTATGTTTAGTACTTTAGACAGACAAAAATATATATTACGCCATATGTCATGTTTTGTAACTTGCTTTATTCATTTAATAATATTTTATGAACATTTTTTCAAGACAAAATTTGACTTGAACAACCTCATTTTTACTTGACTGTGTCTTTTTAGGGTTAAATTTCTTTACCTTTATTATTTGATCTTGTTGTTTTAGAAACATAGCATTGATTCAAAATCATTTAGAGAGCCAGAAATAAACCCACATACCTATGGTCAATTAATCTTCAACAAAGCAACCAAGAATATACAATGAAGACAGTCTCTTCAGCAGGTGGTGTTGGGAAAACTGGACAGCTACATGTAAATCAGTGAAGTCAGAGCACACACTCACCCTCACACCATGCAGAAAAGTAAACTCAAAATGGCTTAAAGACTTCAACATGAGACCATAAAACTCCTGGAAGAGAATATAGGCAAAATATTCTCTGACGTAAATCGTAGCAACATTGTCTTAGATCACTCTCCCAAGGCAGAAGAAATAAAAGCAAAAATAAACAAATGGGACCTAATCAAACTTACAAGCTTTTGCACAGCAAAGGAAACCATAAACAAAATGAAAAGACCACTTACCAACTGGGAGAAAATATTTGCAAATGAGCCAACCAACAAGGGCCTAATTTCCGAAATATACAAACAGCCTATACAACTCAATAACAACAACAACAACAACCAAAACAACTCAATAAGAAATGGACAGAAGACTTAAATAGACATTTCTACAAAGAAGACACCAGATTAGATCAGATCAGTCGCTCGGTTGTGTCCAACTCTTTGAGACCCCATGAATCTCAGCAGCCAGGCCTCCCTGTCTATCACCTACTCCCGGAGTTTACTGAGACTCACATCCATCGAGTCAGTGATGCCATCCAGCCATCTCATCCTCTGTCGTCCCCTTCTCCTCCTGCCCCCAATCCCTCCCAGCATCAGAGTCTTTTCCAATGAGTCAACTCTTCGCATGAGGTGGCCAAAGTACTTGAGTTTCAGCTTTAGCATCATTCCTTCCAAAGAAATCCCAGGGCTGATCTCCTTCAGAATGGACTGGTTGGATCTCCTTGCAGTCCAAGGGACTCTCAAGAGTCTTCTCCAACACCACAGTTCAAAAGCATCAATTCTTCGGGGCTCAGCCTTCTTCACAGTCCAACTCTCACATCCATACATGACCACAGGAAAAACCATAGCCTTGACTAGATGAACCTTTGTTGGCAAAGTAATGTCTCTGCTTTTCAATATGCTATCTAGATTGGTCATAACTTTCCTTCCAAGGAGTAAACGTCTTTTAATTGCATGGCTGCAGTCACCATCTGCAGTGATTTTGGAGCCCAGAAAAATAAAGTCTGACACTGTTTCCACTGTTTCCCCATCTATTTCCCATGAAGTGATGGGACTGGGTGCCATGATCTTCGTTTTCTGAATGTTGAGCTTTAAGCCAACTTTTTCACTCTCCACTTTCACCTTCATGAAGAGGCTTTTGAGTTCCTCTTCACTTTCTGCCATAAGGGTGGTGTCATCTGCATATCTGAGGTTATTGATATTTCTCCCGGCAATCTTGATTCCAGCTTGTGTTTCTTCTAGTCCAGCGTTTCTCATAATGTACTCTGCATATAAGTTAAATAAACAGGGTGACAATATACAGCCTTGACGTACTCCTTTTCCTATTTGGAACCAGTCTGTTGTTCCATGTCCAGTTCTAACTGTTGCTTCCTGACCTGCATACAAATTTCTCAAGAGGCAGATCAGGTGGTCTGGTATTCCCATCTCTTTCAGAATTTTCCACAGTTTATTGTACAAATGGCCAATAGGCATGTAAAAAGATGCCCAACTTTATTATTAGAGAAATGCAAATCAAAACTACAATGAGGTATCAACTCACATGAGTCAGAATGGCCATCATTAAAACATCTACAAATAAATTCTGGAGAGTCCGTGGAGGAAAGGAAGTCCTCCTACAATGTTGATGGGAATGTAAACTGGTGCAGCCACTATGGAAACAGTATGGAGTTTCCCTCAAAAACTAAAAATGGAGTTGCCGTATTATCCAGCAATCCCACTGCTGGGCATATGTCTGGAAAAAACTCTAATTTGAAAAGATGCATCCCAGTGTTCATAGTGGCACTACTTACAATAGCCGAAACACAGAAGCAACCTGAATGTTCATTGACAGATGAATGGATACAGAAAATGTGGTGTGTGTACGTGTGTGTATGTAGGCATACATATACATAAGCACAATGGAATACAACTCAGCCATAGAAAGAATGAAATAATGCCATTTACAGCAATATGGATGGACCTAGAGATTATCATCATAAGTGAAGTAAGTCAGAAAGAGACAAATATATATTAGCACTTATACTGGAATCTAAAATATGATACAAAACAGAAACAGACTCACAGACATAGAAGACAAGCTTATGGTTACCAAAAGGGAATGGGAGGAGGGATAAATTAGGAGCTTGGGATTAGCAGATACAAACTACTATATATAAAATAAACAGCAAGGTCCTACTGTGTAGCACTGGGAACTGTGGTCAATATCCTATAATAAACCATACTGGGAAAGAATATGAAAAAGTAATATATTCTCTCTTCCTGTCTCACCAGATGTATGTATGTGTGTGTATATATATATCTGAGCCACTTTGCTATACAACAGAAATTAATACAACATTGTAAACCAGTAGTAATTCAAGTAAAAAAGTCTCTATGCTTTCTTTGTAACTAAAACTTTTTACACATTAATTCCTTAAAAATTTTCAGAAGGATTAAAATCCATGCACACTATAAAGCCTTTATCAACAATCTTGCACTAGTTTATATTTCTATTCCCATGCATTAATTGAGAATGTCCATTTCCCTGCAACTTAACCAACACTATTACCATTTCTAAAAATATTTGCCCTCTGATAAGTAAAATGGTTGTGTTAGTAGGTTTTCTTTTATTTTTAGAAAGAGTGGTCTTTTTAAATACATTTATTGGCCATTTGCATTTTGTATAGCATTTCTGTAAATTAAAAATGAGCATCTGATTTTTTTTATAGCATGAAAAACAAGGTCAGTGTAAAAAAAACTTTTTGTGAGAACAAGCAGGTCCTGAATGTAAGTTCACATTAAGACAAAGCAGTTATTTATATTTAAGACACAGATACATCAAATGAGACATAAGGTTATTTAAACCGAACCTTCTTTGGGTTGAGAGAGGGTTACGGGGACCAAGAAAGAATTATTTTCAGAATTAGGACTTATTAAAAAATAATCTTTCTCAAAGAAGACATTTTATAAGTTGCTAACATGGCACAGAGAAATTATGTTCTGTCATAGGTCCGTGAGCTTACTTTTTATGTGACAAGCTTGACCTTTTGAATAGTTAGAAAAATAACTCTTCTATTTGGGTGATTTTGTAGGTGGTCACTTACGTGGTTTCATCCACATTATTGGTCTTCAAAAGTTTGCAACTTTATCACTGGGATATTTGGACTCCTCTCATTCTGTTTTTGTTCAGTTTGTTGACTCAGTGAATTTCATCACTTTACTGCCACAAAATAGTAACTAATCTATGTTACAATTCTCAGTAGCCATGAGCTACTTCACAAGGGGAACCTCAAGATCTTTGATTCTTTTCACATTTTTAAAAGTAGATTTAAGTACCAAAATGCGTCATTACATACATTTTATTGGCCTCACCTTGAGTTAAGCTCATAACTTCCTGGGTGTCACAATGAGTCATTAAGGCCCGTTTTCAACAACACAACCTAGGAAGCCAGATGATTTTTAATGAGATATTGAGAGATGGTTATAACCATTGTTCGTTTAGAAGCTGAACCTTGTCTCTGGATAATATTATTTCACATTTGAAATGATATATTTTCCAAGGACTGATGATTATATCATTTCTGTCCAAAATTATAACAACTATCTTCTACTTTTTGGCATATGAGGTATTAACTGCTATACCAACTTTAGCTGGTATAAAGATGCATACCCTTAATGTATGGTTCAGTTCAGTTGCTCAGTCATGTCCCACTCTTTGCAACCCCATGAATTGCAGCACGCCAAGCCTCCCTGTCCATCACCAGCTCCCAGAGTTCACCCAAAATCATGTCCATCAAGTCAATGATGCCATCCAGCTATCTCATCATCTGTCGCCCACTTCTCCTCCTGCCCCCAACCCTCCCAGCATCAGAGACTTTTCCAATGAGTCAACTCTTCGCATGAGGTGGCCAAAGTATTGGAGTTTCAGCTTTAGCATCATTCCTTCCAAAGAACACCCAGGGCTGATCTCCTTTAGGATGGACTGGTTGGATCTCCTTGCAGTCCAAGGGACTCTAAAGAGTCTTTTCCAACACCACAGTTCAAAAGCATCAATTCTTCAGGGCTCAGCCTTCTTCACAGTCCAACTCTCACATCCTTACATGCCCACTGGAAAAACCATAGCCTTGACTAGATGGACCTTTGTTGGCAAAGTAATGTCTCTGCTTTTGAATATGCTATCTAGGTTGGTCATAATTTTCCTTCCAAGGAGTAAGCATCTTTTAATTTCATGGCTGCAGTCACCATCTGCAGTGATTTTGGAGCCCAAAAAGATAAAGTCTGACACTTTCCACTGTGTCCCCAACTATTTCCCATGAAGTGATGGGACCAGATGCCATGATCTTCGTTTTCTGAATGTTGAGCTTTAAGCCAACTTTTTCACTCTCCACTTTCACTTTCATCAAGAGGCTTTTGAGTTCCTCTTCACTTTCTGCCATAAGGGTGGTGTCATCTGCATATCTGAGGTTATTGATATTTCTCCTGGCAATCTTGATTCCAGCTTGTGCTTCTTCCAGCCCAGCATTTCTCATGATGTACTCTACATATAAGTTAAATAAGCAGGGTGACAATGTACAGCCTTGTTATACTCCTTTTCCTATTTGGAACCAGTCTGTTGTTCCATGTCCAGTTCTCACTGTTGCTTCCTGACCTGGTTTTTCAAGAGGCAGGTCAGGTGGTCTGGTATTCCCATCTCTTTCAGAATTTTCCACAGTTTATTGTGATCCACACAGTCAAAGGCTTTGGCATAGTCAATAAAGCAGAAATAGATGTTTTTTTGGAACTCTCTTGCTTTTTCGATGAACCAGCAGATGTTGGCAATTTGATCTCTGGTTCCTCTAGCTTTTCTAAAACCAGCTTGAACATCTGGAAGTTCACGGTTCACGTATTGCTGAAGCCTGGCTTGGAGAATGTTGAGCATTACTTTACTAGCGTGTGAGATGAGTGTAATTGTGCGGTATTTTGAGCATTCTTTGGCATTGCCCTTCTTTGGGATTGGAATGAAAATGGACCTTTTTCAGTCCTGTGGCCGCTGCTGAGTTTTCCAAATTTGCTGGCGTATTGAGTGCAGCACTTTTACAGCATCATCTTTCAGGATTTGGAATAGCTCAACTGAAATTCCTCCACTAGCTTTGTTCGTAGTGATGCTTTCTAAGGCCCACTTGACTTCACATTCCAGGATGTCTGGTCTAGGTGAGTGAGCACAGCATCATGATTATCTTGGTCATGAAGATTTTTTTTGTACAGTTCTTCTGTGTATTCTTGCCACCTCTTCTGAGTATCTTCTGCTTCTGTTAGGTCCATACCATTTCCGTCCTTTATTGAGCCCATCTTTGCATGACATGTTCCCTTGGTATCTCTAATTTTCTTGAAGAGATCTCTAGTCTTTCCATTCCGTTGTTTTCCTCTATTTCTTTGCATTGATCACTGAGGAAGGCTTTCTAATCTGTCCTTGCTATTCTTTGGAACTCTGCATTCAGATGCTTATGTCTTTCCTTTTCTCCTTTGCTTTTTGCTTCTCTTCTTTTCATAGCTATTTGTAAGGCCTCCCCAGACAGCCATTTTGCTTTTTTGCATTTCTTTTCCATGGGGGTGGTCTTGATCCCTGTCTCCTGTATAATGTCATGAACCTCAGTCCATAGTTCATCAGGCACTCGGTCTATCAAATCTAGGCCCTTAAATCTATTTCTCACTTCTACTGTATAATCATAAGAAATTTGATTTAGGTCATACCTGAATGGTCTAGTGGTTTTCCCTACTTTCTTCAATTTAAGTCTGAATTTGGCAATAAGGAGTTCATGATCTGAGCCACAGTCAGCTCCTGGTCTTGTTTTTGCTGACTGTATAGAGCTTCTCCATCTTTGGCTGCAAAGAATATAATCAATCTGATTTCAGTGTTGACCATCTGATGATGTCCATTTATAGAGTCTTCTCTTGTGTTATTGGAAGAAGGTGTTTGCTAGAATCCTTTTATCAAAAAATCTCAATAATGAAGTAGATGATAAGACATTACAATCATGAAAACATAAACTTTAAGGAGGAGGGAATGGCAGTCCACTCCAGGATTCTTGCCTTTAAAATCCTATTGACAGAGGAGCCTGGTGGGCTACAGTCCATGGTGTTGCAAAGTCAGACAACTGAGCATGCATGCACAATACCTCTCAATACCCCAATTATTTACTTATTTCATTAAACATTATTCCAAGACTTGGTTCTAAACTATAAATACATACATATGCATGCACACACATATGTTTGTGTGTTTGCTCAGTTGCTAGGTCATGTCTGACTCCTCGTAACCCCATGAACTATAGTCTGCCAGGCTCCTCTGTCCATGGAGTTCTCCAGGCAAGAATACTAGAGTGGGTTTCCATTTCCTTCTCCAGGGGATCTTCCCAGATCAAACTTGTGTCTCCTGCATTGCAATGCAGATTTTTAACTACTGAACAACCAGGGAAGTCCATCCTTTTTTTTTTTTTTTTTAAATCATCTAAAAAAATATAATGAATGATTAGTTTTCTTTGGTGGTGCAGATGGTAAAGCATCTTCCTACAATGCGGGAGACCCAGGTTTGATCCCTGGGTTGGGAAGATCCCTTGGAGAAGGAAATGGTGACCCAGTCCAGTAGTCTTGACTGGAAAATCCCATGGACAGAGGAGCATGGTAGGCTACAGTCCATGGGGTCGCAAAGAGTCAGACATGTCTGAGTGACCTCACCCTGCTTTCTGAGAAATACTTTTGTACTTGGTCTCTTTAACTTGTGGGAAGTAAATGTTGTTATTCAGCCTCTTATAATAGATTCATGAAAGTCCCTTGGACAACAAAGAGATCAAACCAGTCCATCCGAAAGGAAATCAACCTTGAATATTCTTTGGAAGGACTCATGCTGAAGTTGAAACTCTATTACTTTGGCCACCTGATTTGAAGAGACAACTCATTGAAAAAGACCTGGATTCTGGGAAAGCTTGAAGGCAGGAGAAGAGAACAACAGAGTTGGATGGCATCACTGACTCAGTGGACACGGGTTTGAGCAAACTCTGGGAGACAGTGAAGGACAGGGAAGCCTGGTGTGCTGCAGTTCGTGGGGTCACAAGGAGTCAGACACAACTTAACAACTAAACAACCATAATTTGGGGAACTGGGAATATCACACAACTGGAGAGTGAAGGCAAGGTTAAAACCCAGGTTTCTGTAATTCCAAAAACTACTTGATGTATCATCCATGCTGCCCTTCCACATACATGGCCATTATTAAATTTGAAAATCAAGCTGAATAGAAAATTACAAATGTGGAGAGAGGACTATTAATCTAGTTAAACTGATACATGATGCTACATTTACTAAAGCAAATAGCCAACTCACAGCTTACAAATTACCTGATATATCCTAATACTATATTCAAAAGGTGGTGGAGGCAGGTAGTACAGACTTAAGAGCATGGGTTTATTTCTCTAGGGATTTACATAGCAGCTCTTCATGGAAAGGAAGAAAGATCATAAAAATGCTGGTAGGTTATCTCGTCGGGTGGAGTTGTAAGAATGATGAAATCATACAGGAGGGTGTGGCACACATCTGGCCTTTTATGAAGTCAGGGGAAAGTGTGACATTCATTTCTATTCAATATGTTAAGTTACATCTTTGGTCATGAATTTTTCTCTCTTTCATTTTAAAGATTTTTACGTGGGTTTTCTAAGAATAGATGTGTTTTCTAAGAATAGATGGGTACCCCAGATATGCTGGTGGGAATAATGACTGAAGTTCATGCTTTTCAGATTATCCATAGAGCTTCCCAGGTGGCACTAGTGGTGACAATCCAGGAGACTTAAGAGACGGGAGTTCCATCCCTGGGTTGGGAAGATCTCCTGGAGGAGGGCATGACAACCCACTCCAGTATTCTTGCCTGGAGAATCCCCATGGACAGAGGAGCCTGGCAGGCTACAGTCCATGGGGTCACAAAGAGTTGGACACAACTGAAACGACTTAGCATGCAGGCATAAAAAAATATAAGAGGAGCCCATTATAGCTCACAGAATTCTATTTGAGTAGAAGTTCTTTGGCGCTCGGAAATGTGTGTACATTCATGTCTGTTGGTCATACATTTCCATTTTGGGGCAACCTGTTCCAATCTAATGAAAAGTGACAGGATTTCATCAACGTCAACAATCTCAATTTGATCACCATTAACCTTTCTCTTGGTCACTTTGCTCACAGGAATCACACAGTTATGCTTATTAATGGTGGTAAGTTAGGGACTGACTGATCCCCTGAAGTTTTTCTATCTCAGCATACTGTTTGGATCATTACTACTTCTCTTAATGAAATCAACTATCACATTCTGCAAATTTTTGTTGGTTGTCTTTAGCATTTTAAAATTTCTTGCTGTCCTAAACTGCATGGCTATGACTGGACACCAACATCTTGTGAGATTTGGATGTGCTTCTGTTGCAGAATAATGAATTCCTTGAAATCTAGACGTTTGTAATAGTAGGAGTATACTTCCTTTTCGTCCTTACCTTTGTCTATTTTTTTGAGCGATCAGAGAGAGCTTCAGACACCAACGTATGTTTCGATGAATTGTTTGTGCTTTGGCTTCCACCGTTAGACCTACAATGATACTTTGCCATGTTTGCTTTCATTACAGATTATTGCTCTGCTTTGGCAGAAATGTTTGTTTTTTGTTTTTTGGTCATTCTATATGACTGGCAGAAGTGATACTCAAAATATTTAGTCACTGGTTCAGCAAAGGCACTGACCATCTGAACAACTGCTCTGACTGGTTACAAGGACACTGGCTATAAACAGCTGGGGTAGGTGGGTCCATGTGCAACGGTTGAGTGCTGCCGGTTGAGGATATTTTTGGAGCATCTGTCTCAAGTAGGTTTGTTTGTTTTTTACTACTGTGCAGGCAACATCATAGATCACAGAAAATGTTGACAGAGCTACTGAAGCTACTGAAGTTATTATTTAAGATGACACTGATGAAAGAGCAATTGGGAATTATCTGCTATGTCATACTCATGTAGACCTGTTAATAATCAGATGGCTCAGTGCAATTTAAAAATGTATTTGCTGGGTTTTTGGTGTATCCAGTTCTACTTTGTTCTACCTTTTTTTCTGTGAATGCAGCATACTTCACAAATACTAATTCCCAGCACATGTACATTTTGTTTGAGAGTTAACTACTCTACTACTCCGGGAGTTGGTGATGGACAGGGAGGCCTGGCATGCTGCGATTCATGGGGTCGCAAAGAATCGGACATAACTGAGCGACTGAACTGAACTGAACTACCCTATATTTAAGATAAAATTAACAGAGCGGGGAGATTAGATCAGAATGCTATCAGATGGTGATAAATTTAGGGTCAAGGTTTAAAACAGACAGTTCATCTACAATTCTGATTTTTCATGTTCCTTTGATGTCTGAGCATGAACTCCCCTAGGTAGACAGAAATGTTTATTTAAACACTTTATAGTGATTTATTAAAGTGGATACATCAGTATTTTCTGTATGCGTGCAAAATCCTTGAGCGATTACACAATTAAAAAGGAAATAGATGCAACCTCGCCCGTCACAGGACCAAAATTCCCTTTAGCTGAAAGCACACTTGGAGACGGAGATTAACCATTTTTAAAGAGGAATGTCATCTGTTTATGTTTATTTCTTTTTCTCTCCGGGAGATTCTTTCTCACAGTCAGAATGGGTTCCGGAGTACTACCTAAGGAATCTCAAGCTTTTCTCCCTCCAGTTTCTTTCTCTTAATAGAGAAAGGGAGACAGAAGTTAAAGGCCAGCAGTGTCTATTCTTTTAGCTACATTTTGCACTGGTACTTACATCTACCCTTTCTTGCTTAAGCTACAGGATCCATCTTTCCGATTTCTTTCCTTTTTTTTTTTTTTTTTTCTGAAGCGTAAGGAAAGAGGTGAGAAATACCATGGTTTCTTCATTGCCTGTTAAGTCTAGTCAAGGCATGGGGAATTGTATTTCTGGTGGGAAATAGGAAGATGTTCTTTGAATATCTGCTTTGGCCTGATGTGTGTGCACGCCTGACTCTTTGCGACTCCATGGGCTGTAGCCCACCAGGTTCCTCTGTTCATGGAATTTTCCAGGCAAGAATACTGGAGGGTTTGCCATTTCCTACTCCAGGGGATCTTCCTGACCTAGGGGTTGAACCCATGTCTCTTGCATCTCCTGCATTAGCAGGCGAAAATTCTTTACCATTGCGCCACCCTTGATCTGAGGTATGTGTGTGCAAAGATGCTTCAGGGTATCTAACTTTTTGCGACCTCATAGACTGCAGCCAGCTAGTGACCCTACAGACTGTAACCAGCTAGATGCTATGAAAAAAACCAAAGTGCTGCTTATCTCCGCTGGCAAAAGAAGGGCAGCTAGTAAAATATGAAATGGGTAGGTTGAAGAGAAGAGGTATTAAGGAACCAAAAGACTCAACAAAGAGGAACTTGCATTTTTGGAGAAAAGAGAGTTAAGTGCTTAACTGGTAGACTATAGCAGTGTCACAAAGCCCTTTTACTTTAGATTAGTTGGGAAGAGTTTGGTCTACAGTTTTGAAGACTCATAAGTAAAATTTGAAGTAACTTAATTTTATTAATGTGAGATTAATTTAATTCTGACTTTTTATTCTGCTAATTCCTTATCAAATTATTTCCTTCACAGAAGGCATTCAGGAAAGAACCTTGCCAAGATTGCTTTACTTAATAGGAGAGATACATTTATTGTTAGTGGTATTTGTATAATAGAAATTAGAGTGCTAAAAACGTAAACATACTGTGTTGTCTGTGGTATAGCAGATAAAAGCACTGGCTTTGGAATCAGATGATCCAGGTTTAAATCCTAGTTCTACATCTGGTGGGCTTGGACACTGACTTAACCCGTCTACGTTTCAATGTTGTCATCTCTGAAATGACACAGAATGTGTACCTAAGCCACTGGGCCAGAATGAGGATGAAAGTAATGTAAGTGCCTCAGAATAGTGTCCAGCCCAAAGTAAGTGCTCTATAAATGCAAAGTGTTACCACTGAGTAAACATCAGTCTTTTTATACTGCCAATACTTTGACCACGCCCTTTCTCATGGGTAAACTTCATCTCTATTAAATGATCACATTATAAATTACCAGTGTCCAACTTGTGTTTTTCATTCATTTTTTTTTTTTTTAAACAGACTTTGTTTTGCAAGCTTCCCATTGTGCCCAGACCCTCCCCACCCTCCTCTCACTTCATCTTTAGGACCGGACTGGACACTGCATTTGCTAGGAGGGTGAATATAGAGCCTGACTTCTTCTTCACTTGATTCCTTTTACTTTTCCTAGCTTGGAAGTCAAGAGGTTGACAAGATGGGTTTGGGGATAGCAGAGACCCTTTTAGTATAAGGTGAAGATGATGCTGATTGTGCCACAGTGTTACTGTCAATGAAAGTAACTGCCTCTTTTGTTACTTGTTCAGAAGGAGCAGGGAGGTGAAGATTAAACACAGGGATCATTGGGCAAGGCAGACTTAATTCTTGGCGAACTCTTCAACACTTTGCCCCACAGTTCTGAAAGGTCATCACAGTGCTACTTAATAGTCTTAATGTACTGGGTATTGTTTTCCATATAGAATCCCCAAGTGCTTTCAGCCTCCCCTTAGCTGCCAACAGCTTTTCACCTGGTGTTTTCTATTCCTTCCCCACCCCATCTCCTCTGCTTTATCCAAATTCTAGATCTTTGTGCTCCGTATCTCATTCCCTATACTCCCTTCTCACCACCACCAGCCCCATTGCATTTTTATGGTGAATAAAATAACTAGTGTAAGCTCACTGGGATAACAAGGCATTTATTTTTGCATGTCTTTTTGGTAAGATAAGTCAAAGGAAGATGATGAATTTTTTTATTATTATTTATAAAAAATCTACACATAATTCCACTGAATAGCCTAGGCTGCTTTCTGATTTAACTCCCTTGCTGTTTCAGATAAAGAACCTACACAGGCTGTCATCTGAGCAGGCGTTTTGCCTAAAACTTGACCCTCTGAGAGTGAACATCTCAGGACCGTTCTGCATTCCACTGGTGCCATTAGCCTTCAGTATGCATGTTGCAAAGTACTGTACAGAGTTGGATGTGTCCCAATCAGTTTAGAGGCTAGCTGAAACTTGCCCTGAATCTAAAAGAAAACAATTAAATCAAGCCAGTGGGTCTAAAAATAGGTTCCCTAATTAGAATGTGAGGTTTGGAGTTAAGGGGACTTTCTTGCATTTGATATTAACTATAACAAACTAGGTTGTTGGTTACAAGTATATAGAGCCCAGTTATTTTGTTGAATAAAGAATGGACTGATGGTTGGTGAGGATGAATTATTGTGTCATAGATGGGTGAGGGGATACATATGTATCATATTAGATTTGAGAACATTTGTCCCTCCTCAAAACTCTAGCTAGGAAATTCACTGGGAATCTTATTTATGCATATGTTTGGTAATGTTTATTACTTATTACTACTACTACTACGTCACTTCAGTCGTGTCCGACTCTGTGCGACCCCAGAGACGGCAGCCCACCAGGCTTCCCATCCCTGGGATTCTCCAGGCAAGAACACTGGAGTGGGTTGCCATTTCCTTCTCCAGTGCATGAAAGTGAAAAGTGAAAGTGAAGTCGCTCAGTTGTGTCCAACCGTCAGTGACCCCATGGACTGCAGCCTACCAGGCTCCTCCGTCCATGGGATTTTCCAGGCAAGGGTACTGGAGTGGGGTGCCATTGCCTTCTCCATTATTACTTATTAATTCTGTATAAATGGCTCTACTTTTATTAAAGACAAGTATCTATTTGAAAAGAAAAATACTTCTCAGCAGCATCCTCAGCACAGGGATGCCTGTGTGTCACTGAACATTATTTTATTTTTAATAATTTTATTTATTTATTTTGGCTGTGCTGTGGGCAGGCTTTGCACTAGTTGCAGTGAATGAGGGCTACTTTCCAGTTGGGATGTGGGCTTCTTCTTGCGCTGGCTTCCCTTGTTGCGGAGCACAGGCTCGAGGCGTGTGTTGTAGTTGCTTTAGGAGTTGCAGCATGTGGGCTCAATAGTCGCGACTCCCCGGCTCTAGAGCAGTAGACTGCTCAGTAGCTGTGGCTCATGGACTTCGTTCCTCCGGGCACATGGGTTCTTCCCAGATCAGGGATCAAGCCCATGTCTCCTGCAGACAGGCGGTTTCTTTACCACTGAGCCACCTGGGAAACCCTGTCACTGAACTTTATAAATAAGTGCTTGCTCTTGCCTTAACATATGACTGTTCTGCACAGGCAAAGTGTAAGTATTAATACCATTTGTAAGCATTTGCTGCATTTTCTGTTCTGTGCCTTTCTCTGATTATTTATCTTCTCTTCTCCAAAGAGTGCCATTTTGAACTGCTTGATGGATTTTGTCAGCTGAAAATGTCAGTGCCCTTGTGTAATGAACATGCCAACGTGTATGTGTCTATCTGGAATTAATGTAGAGATGGTGAAGACAGTCAGTGTTGATTGATAATTATATTTGATTTGGGCTTTTTACTTTGCTTCCCTCAACTATCCTGTACTTTGACTTTTATTGCCTCTCACTGAGATTCTGGTCCTGACTAAATAGAGGTTGTTTGAGGAAAAATTTTAAAAAGTACTAATACCTGCCTTCCAAGGGTCTTTTCAAGATCATCTGTGTAATAAATGTCATATGCTAGCATTCAACAATTGGCAGATAGTATTAAGGAAATTAACTTTTCATAAAGATGGAGCCCCATAGAAAAGATCTATCTTTCCTCCTATATCTCTTGTCTTCCTCCTATATCTCTTGAGCTCCAAATTAGCTGTTGCCTCCAAATATTGTCCCTTACTGAAAATGCTATACTGATGACTGTGTCTTAATGTTGTCTGGAATGACTGGCACCACTGTATTTTCCATTCACAAAAATAAAAGTGTTATTCACAATTAATAGAAATTGCACCATCCTCCATTAACAAAAATTGAACCACTCAGGCATCTCACATAGTTCTAGTCTTTCTATTCTCATCAAGGTAAAAAATTTAAAAAGTCAATTTAGCCCAGTAATTGGAAGCAGACTTATATTAGAATGCTGCTAAGTCGCTTCAGTCATGTCCAACTCTGTGCGACCCCACAGACGGCAGCCCACCAGGCTCCCCCATCCCTGGGATTCTTCAGGCAAGAACACTGGAGTGGGTTGCCATTTCCTTCTCCAATGTATGAAAGTGAAAAGTGAAAGTGAAGTTGCTCAGTTATGTCTGACTCTTCGTGACTCCATGGACTGCAGCCCACCAGGTTCCTCTGTCCATGGGATTTTCCAGGCAAGAGTACTAGAGTGGGGTGCCATTGCCTTCTATATTAGAATACATATTTAATAAATGCATGTGTGCTTACAAACCTATGTCCATACATACCTAAGACTTGTGTCAAGCTGAAGAAACATGAGTGGCCTGCCAGCAAAATAACCCCAGGCTTCTGGTCCTTGATACCAGGGAAAGTGTATGAGTGGTAACAGACTCACAGATCAAGCTATACTATGTAAGAAGCTTTTCTGGAGAGAAGAAAAGGAAATATCTTCTACTTGCTGTGAAGATTTATGTGTGATTTCAGTAAGATCAAGGTATGTTTAGCTATACATTTTTTGTTTTAATAATCATCTGATATTACTGGGTCGTCTGGGGAAGGAAATGCTTTGGAAAAGGAAGTGGTAATGAAGGGGAAAGTCTTAGGAAGTCAGACTGTGGCATGAGTTGGTGGGTTCTTTATAAGTAATTTCCTGTCTGGGAAGTGGGTTTCTGACTTTGTGTCTTACAAGTGAGGTGACCTATCAAGCTATTTTCTGTGACGTCTGCTGCTTTCCTGTCTGTTTTATTTCCTGAATGCCTAGAATAATCTGTGAGGAGACAACAGAGAGCAAGCATATGTTCAATACAAAGGGCCTGTGAAATCTGTGAGCCTGCTGTGCATCAAGTCAATGTAATTCATTTATTTTTTTAAAGCGTTGATGATACACTCTTTCCTCTGGATGACAGATTACAGAGCACATCTGAAAAACCCTCTCTTTGGGGAAAACATTCTGCCTCTTTTTTGATCCTTGCATAGCATCTTTATTCTGTGTAAGGGGGGAAAAAAAGCAACATTGACTGAATACACCTAAAAAGAAAAGAAATCATAAGAGAATTATATTTGAATATGAGATTGTAATAGTGAACACAAAGATAATACAACACTGTATACATAGATTAAGCTAGGAGAAGCAGGCCTTTCATAGTTTTTCTGCAACTGTCTACAAATTATGGCTAATCTTTTCACTATGCTGGGACCAGAAACTAGAACTAGTAAAGCCTGTGTAGCAGAGGTGACAGAGAAAGTTTCTTTCTGTAGGCTCTAATATGTTAGTTGCAAATAGTGATACCTCTCTAAAAAATACACGTAGAGAAGTTTTACTTTCCTCAAAGAATACTTTTACTAGTTTTATTATTACTAAGACTTTTGTTAGCCGTTGTAGATCTTTGTTATATTTGCAATAGGAAAGATTTACCACTGGTGTTTTAATATTGGAATATATTGATACATGTCTTCGTCTCCCTCATCGTCTTTGATTTCTCAGTGTCCTCCCCAGACAACCATTTCAGATATTTTTCCTGTCTCCTAAAAACCCCTACATCCAGATCTTACCTCACATAATTTTCTCAAATAAAAATCAAGGTCTTCCAGACTGACCATCCTCATCTGCTCTTTTTCTTTAGCTTAACCTCTCTCTCCTAGGACCAGAACCAGAGGGAGGGGAAGGGCGCCTTTACTCTGAGCCAAGTCCCTTTGTCATCCACAACTTCGATCTTCTTTCTTGCTGCCCCAGGGGTCTTCCTTTGTTCATCATCTTTCTTTATAGCTTCAGACTTCTAGGAATTTGTATGTCTTTTTTAACTTGGGAAGAACATCCTTTGATTCACTTATTTATTCATCATTATTCATTCAGGCAGCATTTGTTGAACAGCTATTTACCCTGTAGTGTTAGTTGTTTGTAAGCAATGGAAACAGATTTTGGTTTCTTTGAACCGAGAAGGAATGTATGGGACAGATATAATAAGGGTGGAAAAGTTTAAGGGTCTGGTTTTGAAGATAACATAGGCCAGAGCAGTTCAGGGGAATCCAGGTGACAAAGAAAAATCTCTTCTGGGATGAATCAGCTTTAACCACCCTCAGCCTCTATATCACTTTTCTATTGGGGTTAGCCAAAAAATTTGTTCGAGTTCTTCCATAAAATTTTAGAAAAAAACCCAAATGAATGTTTTGGCCAACTCCATAAAAAATTTAAGGACTTCCCTGGTGGCTCAGTGGTGAAGAATCTGCTTGCAATGCAGGAGACCGCCTGCAATGCAGAAGATGCGGTTCAATCCCTGGGTCAGGAAGATCCCCTGGAGAAGGAAATGGCAGCCCACTACAGTGTTCTTGCCTGGGAAATCTCATGGACAGAGGAGCCTGGCAGGCTACAGTCCATTGAGTTACAAAGAGTAGACACGACTGGGCAACTGGCATTTTCATGATGAACACAGTATGGGTGAGTTACTTTAAATATGCATCGTCTCATGTTTAGGACTAGACCCTGTAGATTCTGGAGCCGAGCGTCACACCTCTGCCTACACACTTTATCAGCTGTGTGACCTTGGGGCTGAAAAAAGTATCTACCTTATGGGGTTACTGTGGAGATTATATTAACTCCTTTAAAACCCTCAGAGAGAATTACATAAGTGTTAAATCTTATTAGTACTTTAATTTTTATTCACAATCCAAAACAGCACTCTCCAGTATATATAGTTATCTCTATTTTATGAGGGCCTCAAAGTTCAGAAGATTTAAATGATTTATACAGGGCCAGATAACCAGCAAACAACAGAGTTAAACTGAGACCTTGATTACTTGTGTCTCCACTTTTGATCCACTTAGCATTGCACTGTGACATCTGACCCATTGCTTCCCTTTGACCTTTAGGACTTATTCATCCTACTCTGAATTGCTTAACATCACATACTCTGTGAGTTCATCTTGACCATTAGCCTCCAGGCTCATCCTTGGGTCCAGCCAGCCAGCTTTTTGTCTTGCCTGTGTGACCTACTGCCCCAGCTCCAGCTCCAGCTCCTGAATATCTGTATGTATGTGAAGTAAATAGAAGTTTGATTCACCAAAGGCTTTTCTGTAAGGGCTTGATGCAGGCTAAGTCGGTTTGGCCGTGTCAGTCTCTTTGCAATCCCTGCCAAGCTCCTCTGTCTGTGGGATTCTCCATGGAAGAATACTGGAGTGGGTTGCCATGCCCTTCTCCCGGGCATCTTCCCGACCTAAGGATCAAACCCACATCTCTTACGTCTCCTGCATTGGAAGGCAAGTTCTGTACCACAAGTGCCACCTGCTAAAGCCAAGTGTGCAAGTTCACGACGGAGGCTGCAAACATTTAAGAAAGAGAGGATATACCATCATGTGTATGAGTGTTTCATTCATTTCTGTGAATGTAGTGAAGGAAATCTGTACTGGCCAGTTCCAAAGAAGCTACACATCTGTGGGCATTCTACCTGCATATCTGCATGGCTTTCTCCTTGGCCAGTTGTTGTCTTGTCATTAGATTCAGCACTTTGGAAACACCCGAAGACTTACCATTTGGATGGTTGTATGAATACTTGATGATAAAAACCTGACTCTGTTTCTGCTCTTGTGGTGAATCTGAGGGGAATCTTAGTTCCACATGTTATATACCATCATGACCTTTCTTTGATGTATCGTGGTGTGGCAGACAGATGTACACAAGTATCAAACTCCTGAATAGTTCAACTACCCTTGTTCTTCACAACAGGATTAGGAGGCAGAATGGGCCTTCTGTGCAGTCCAGCCTTACCATGTGAAAGAAAACACATATACAAAGCAGGTTCTCTGTATTTAGAAATGAGGTTCTTTTGGGTCAGGCTTTATTTAATTTAGAGACACTTAGGATTTACATTCAAAATGCATTCCCACTTCATGGCCTTAAAGAGTCAAACATTAAAGATTGAAGGAAGAATTCCAATAGTATTTTTAAAACAATTAAGCTGCAGAATGTCAATATTTGGACACCTAAAAAAGAAAATATTTCTTTTAATGAGTGTTAATGTAATCACTAACACACCAAAGAAAGGGTTCATAAGGGAACCTTGAATTCACTGATGTTTGAAAGAAGGATACTTTTAGTTCAACTGAGGAGGAAATGTTTTATTTCAACTAGGAATTAAAGGGTTTTATATACAAATGAAATGATTTTACAATATGGGAAGGACTTGAAGGGAGAGGGAAAAAACCGCAAGGATCAGAAATGTTAAAGAGGGAATGTAAAGGGAAGGACAAGAAGGAGAGGTTTGAAGGGAAGAGGGAAAGAAAGAGGCTGTGTTTCAGGACTTTGGTTGCTTCCATGGGGTGCAACCTGGAAGCTTCTCTAATGGTAAAGGGACTCACACAGATGGCCTGTGACCAGCCTCACACATGGGTGTCAACCCTCTAAAACAGAGCAGGTACAGGCACAAAATGATGAGGAGGGCAGAGCATGGGAACTGCCACACACCAAGGGGAGCGGAAAGATGTACAGAGATAAAATGTACATTTGCCACACAAAAGGTTTCTATTCTATTCAGGAATCTCAAGCCCCAAAACTAGAACCCAATATAAAACCAAATTTAGCGAAAAAAGTCTAAGATTCTTTGATAACCCCTCTACCTAGGGAATTGATGTCCATGCATCTCTAGGAGCTATAGAATGGTACTTCTGATGGGTTACACAGTATAATAAGAACTTAGTACCAGTACCTATACTTATTGGAAAATGTGGAAACTGGTATCATTTATTAGAAGAAGAATCATTGACATAACAGGGCTTACACAAAAGTATTGACTGAAGGAGGAAAATTAAATAGACATGTGGGTGCTAAATAAGTGACAATAGGTACCAAATGTAACCAACTGTCTCAAAAGGTCTAAGAAGATCATTCATTCACCCTAGCAAAAAAAAAAAAAAAAAATTTTTTTAAAGGCCTGGGCTACACCCTTCAAATATAAGGGCAAGTAAGATAGGCATAGTTTCTGATCTCATGGCACATGTGGGCAAATAAGTAAGTGATGATATTGGCATTTAACCTGTATTCTGGTGGAAGGTTACACTATAATGAGGCAAAGTATAAAAGCACCTAACCAAGTTTAAAGTGTATCATGGACAGCTCCTTAGGGGAGAGACACTTAACTGATGCCTGAAGGGAAAGAGCTATCCAGGCAAAGACAAGCATATGTGGAAGAGTGATCAGTTACACCTGGAGAACACCCACAAAGGCCCGTGCAGCTCACTGGAGAGGCTTGTGGAAAAGGTTGACCATTGCTGCAGAAGGAACTGGAGGATGAGAATCAGTGTCCATTAAGTACCCTTCATGAGCCAGTGCTTTCTTTACATTCTCATGTTTCATCTTCAGTGCTGCAGATTTTGCTTTCATTTTATAGATGAGGAAAAAAGAAGTGCAGGGAGAATAAGTGGCTTGGTCAAGGAGACACAGCTTACTACCAACCCCAACCCAGCTTCAGCCATTCTGGTCCCTTCTCCTCTATGCTTCTCAGTGTACTAGCCTATCTCCCTTAGTTTCAAGGAAAAAATAACTTATGATATGCAGGTGGTTATTTAAATGATAAATCACATAGATCTTAGCCTCTAAATAACACCAAATCTTTTCAGTGAAAAGATTTCATAGTCACTGAACAAATGAGTAGCAGGTATTTGGAGAGTATGTTTAAGAAGCACAGTGACAGAAATATATTATTAACAGAAGCCAGATGGTGTTTAGTTTTCTTAAAGTGTCAGTGTATCATGTCATCCTTAGGTGAAAGTGAAAGTGTTAGTTGCTCAGTCATGTCTGACTATATGCAACTCCCTGGACTGTAGCCTGCCAGGCTACTCCATCCATAGAATTCTCCAGGCAAGAAGACTGGAACGGGTGATCATTCTCTTTGCTAGGGGATCTTCCCCACCCAGGGATTGAACCTGGGTACCCTGCATTACAGTTGGATTCTTTACCAGCTGAGATACCAAGGAAGCCCCATTCTTAGATGAATTTACTAAATCCAGATTAAACCCTTTCTTCTTGTACTCTTTTGACTGCCATGCAGAATTCATTGCTTCCTACTGTGTCTGACCATAGGACTTTTTTGTATTATGGTTAGTTTTGCATAGTGCCATCTTTTATAAGTCATAAAATCTGTCTCATGGACTTCTTTGGAAGAGTGTATGAGATCATGTATGTGTAAATTCCTATCCACAGTAAAGTGCACTCCATGTATTTTAGTTGAGTGGTGAGGCAGTAAATGTTGAATAACCATCTCGAAGGAGAAAATGTTGCTAATTTGTAGCATCTGCCAATTTCTGTTGTATCAACACTCCTCTGATTCTAGTGACCCATGTGATACCACTGAGTGTGGACTTGGGAAGAGATGAGCCGGAGGGCCCCAGTATTTAAGATTTTCATCGTACACAAACACTAGATGTAAATAAGCTCGAGAGCATGGAGATATAGTAAGATAATTAGAAAGTGCTGTGTTTTGAGTATTTGTTACTTTTCATTTTCTTATATTTGTCAGTTTTTATGATTTAATTGTTAATCATGGCTGAGTTTAATAATTGGGTCACAAAATTCTTGGGAATTTAACAATTGGCCCATCTGAGCTGGTAGCAGCTGGTTCTAACACAGCACTGAATCATGAGCCTCTAAGGCAAGACCTTTTTCTGTTCATCTTTGTGTTTCAGTGTTTAACTGAACTCGGTTAAGCTGGAACTCAGATGTTTGGTATGTCAATAAATGATGAAGAAGAAACTGGGCAAATACAAATGTCAAACCAAGTTACTGCCTCATATAAAAAGGACCTTGGATACAACCTGTGGCTTCTGTTGGCCTCAGTTCCTTGAGGCAAGGGACTTGGGCTGATCTAAAACTTCCCCCAGCTTTGACATTCTATGTGTTCTAATGGCCAGAAGCAAGGACTGTGATTATGTTCACTCTTTTCTGAGCTGTACATTTGTCATTGTAGCTGCCTCATTTAGGACTTAAGCATTAAGTGAATGGTAGATTCAGAACTTAATTTCTCTTGAACAAAAAAGGAGACTAATTAGTTTGCTTTGGTTTCTTTTTTACAATTCATTTATTTATTTATTTGCTGCTCCTGGCCTTAGTTGCCAGGAGAAGGCAATGGCAACCCAGTCCAGTACTCTTGCCTGGAAAAATCCCATGGATGGAGGAGCCTGGTAGGCTGAAGTCCATAGGGTCGCTAGAAGTTGGACATGACTGAGCGACTTCCCTTTCACTTTTCACTTTCATGCATTGGAGAAGGAAATGGCAACCCACTCCAGTGTTCTTACCTGGAGAATCCCAGGGACGGGGGAGCCTGGTGGCTGCCGTCTATGGGGTCACACAGAGTCGGACACAACTGAAGCGACTTAGCAGTAGCAGGCCTTAGTTACAGTATGCGGGATCTGGTTCCCAGATCATGGATCGGACCCAGGCCCCTGCGTTGCACGTGCAGAGTCTTAGCTACTGGACCACCAGGGAAGTCCCTGCTTTGGTTTATTGTTGAATCATTAGAACATTTGCCTAGATTTGCTGTAACTGGGCATCGTCATGTGTTCTTATATATTTGTATTTAATGAAAAAAAGCTAATTTCTTCAAGTGATAGAAAAAATGAACAGAAATTCATTTTCAAATATTTAATAAAGCTCTAAATGCTAACTTTTTGGAGCTGTGAGCTTAAGATTAATCTTGCCAAGCATTTCCTTTGAGGGGGAAATCAGAATAAGTACTAAAGATGAAATATTTAACATAGTTTAAGACATGTTCCTGAGACTCACCTGATCCTAGAACCCCTTTAACCTGTGCGAATCTCAGTAAACCCTGAGGGGACAATTGTGTTCCAAGGAACCCAGTTTGGCAAATGTTGCTCTTGATGCTTCTCTCTGATAAGCAGCCATGAATTGGACCAGGAAGGAAAAAAAAAGGCTTTACAATTTGTTTATGTATGTTGAGTAATTTATAATTTTGAAGTTTCAGATTTTCAATCATTAATTTAGAATTCTACCTTTCCAGGTATCATACTACCAAAACCTTTGATTTGTAGTAAAAAGCAAAACCAGATGGTATATTAGTGTAATCTCAGAGTAAATCTAGAAAGACTAAGACAGTTTCCTCTTCCAGATTTCTGAAGATATATCTAGTATAATTTGCCACCTTGGTCACTGTATTTGTAAAATGAGGCAGGTGGATTAGATAAGCCTAAGGGTCTATGATTGATACTATTAGCCTTTGTAACCATGGCATAGAAGAGAATTATGGTACTAAAGCTTTAAACACATTTAGAAGTGAAGGGGAAACCATAGAAGAGTTTAATTAAGCTAAATGTTCTGATATTTGAACGTTGACATGCTCAACGGTACTTCGGTCCAAGAGAATTAAAAAAAAAAAATTTCCTCTGGGAGGATAGGCTTGATTTACGTGGGACTTCTTTCATTAAATTCAGTGAAGCCTGCAAAAATTGCTAATGAAGGAAAATTATGAAGTATGCTGGCTCAGTTTACTTGCTCTTTCCATAATAATTTGGCCTCCAACCATCTTACACAGAATCTAAGGTGATCAGATTTCAAAGAAATTAACCCCTCATACTTTAGTTTAAAATTCAAAGAAGGGTATTTTGCTTTTACTAGAAAGTTTAAGAAAATGGGATAAAACTGAGTTGGTAATTTCACCTCATTGTGCAATACTGAAGTTATGTTAGCCATGAGGTTTTAACATATTTTAAACAATATTTTTAGATGTCTTCATAGAGCTTTTCAACTTTTCTAAGGCAAGTTATTGTTGTCTCAACACTTTGAAAGTAGGTCTAGAAGAGATGTTTAACTAGTGGATGAAATGGTTAAGTAAGTCTCTGCCGTTCAGGAATTTGAGGTTGTCGTGTTGTCCCCTCCAATCCATTCTGTCCTTTGCAGTCAGAGTGATCAGTGTTAACATGCGGATCTGATCAAAACATCCCTTATATACCTTTAAAGGAGTTCCAACATTCTCAGTGTAAGATTCAAACTCCTCAGCAAGGCATGTGATACAATTCTTATTTGCCACTCTCATCTTGAATAGGGCAGGCCACATTTCAGTTTGGTTATGACCATTTCATGGTGTCAGCAACCCCAGCTCTCAGATTGCTCAGGCACCAAGAACAGCTCAGGTCTGCAGAGGTTATTTGCTCATGGCCATCTACTCAGGGACTCTATCTACCTGGGCATCACAGATGTTTTGTCAGAGGGAAAAAGCTCTGGCAGGTCCCACCTCAACAGTTTAGTACTGTAGCCTAGAAGTGTCAACTCCTGGTGACAACTAGCTGCATGGTCTCATCCAACCATGAGAGAGCCAGGAAGACAACCCTCTAGTGTGGAGCAGGACTGGATATTGGCAAGCAGCATTAACGCCTGTCACAAGCTTCATGTCTCTTGCTGTTTACTCTCCCCTTGAGATCTTCAGTCCTGATGCCATGAAAGCATCATTCATTTAGTCACTCATGTCCTTAATCATGTCACCGGATTCATTCCCTCATCTAGGTCACCTGTGCAGTTCCCTCATTCATTCCCCTCTTTTCCTTCCTCCTCCTCCTCCTCCTCCTCCACTTTGCACTGATTCTCAGGATATTCTTTCTCCTCTTTCCTTCCTCTTCCTCTTCTCTCTTTCTTTACAACTCAGTGTTTCTACACTCATTGTAGAAACTCAGTGTTTCTACCACATTCAGGAGGCTTCTTTAGCTGCAGGAGGCTGACTTTTCTGTCCTTTCTGGTCCCTCTAACATAAATCTTTTTTTAAAAAATATTTATTTGGCTGTATCAGGTCTTAGTTGCAGCATGCAGGATCTTTAATTGTGTCATATGGAATCTTATTCTTAAATTGTAGTATGTGGAATTTTTAATGAATGCCTAAGAACTCTTAGTTGCAGCATATGGGATCTAGTTCTTGTCCAGGGATCGAACCCAGGCTGCACTGGGAGTGTGGACAGGACTCTTAACCACTGGACCACCAGGGGAGTCCTTCTAATGTAAATCTGAGCACACTGCATTGTGATCACTTATTAACCCATCTCTGTCTTGGAGACTGTTGTACTCCCAGTACTTTGCATGATGCCTGACAAAGAGTCAATTGTTAAAAACTTATTAGTGTTTTCTGTTTGAGTGAATTAGTTAAGAGATTCCTTATAGCAAAGAACTTAGCATCATAATGGATAAAGAAATTCCTTTACTCTGGTTTTTAGACTATTGCTTTATTTGAACAAAATTATCCAATTCTAGGTCTGTTGATTTTATTTGATGAGAACAGTTCAGAGTGAATTTCCAAGTGGCTAAGAATAAAACTAGCCATGGAAGCTTGTAGCATCAGAAATGGAGTTGAGCAGTAGTGTGGAAGATCAAGTTAAAGTTCAAAGCAAAATATTCTAACTTAATGGCCCTTATGAACATAAAGCAAATGGTCACCTAACAAGATCTGCTTGTTCTTAGAATCCAACCTTGCAGATACAAGTACTCAATACAAACATGTCAATTTTCTTTCAATACATTATTTTTCTTCACTGAAAGTTTAGAAAATAGAATCAAGGAAGAAAAAAAACATAAATATTTCTTCTCTTTAAAATCTTCAAAAGAAACTTCTAACCTATGCAGCAATTATGTGGGAAATTTAAACTCAAGAATAATTCTCTTTCTCATTCCACAGTTGACACTGTATATTGTTGAATTACTTGAGGAGGCTGTTTTGAACATCAGTTTCTGTACACTGGCCTGTTTTTCAAATTCTGTCCCGCAATTTGCCAAGTTTCTCAGATGAGGCTCAGGCAGCTCTGAAAATTAACACAATTGTTAAGGCAGATACTTAAAGTATAAGCATTAAGGATTAGCCCTGAGCCTTATGTAGAAAAATTGCCAGGAAATTAGGGGGATAATAGTATATAAGCAGAAAGAAAGTTTTCTGACTACACACACACACACGTAGATAATTACGTACATGATGTGATGTGCTTTAAGGTCTGGAAAAATTTTTCCCAGAACATGAAACACTGGGGAAAATCATTTTATGGAAAAGGAGCACATGCAAATAAAGGATTGAACAACCAACAGTCTAATTCTATAAAATACTCAGATTGAATAGACCTGTACTGGTTTCCTTCAGGGTCCAAACTGGCAGAGGTTAACAGTGAACTCAGTGAGTAAATTCTAAAGTCAAAATACAGCATCTGCTGAAGGATAGGTGTCAATTCCATGGGATGTTGGGGAAGAGAAAACCCGGGAATATCTACAGTTCTGCTTCTCTGCTTTCTCAACCCAGGAAATGTACATGACCCCAGAAGAGTGGGTGGAGGGCTAGCTTAGCCAAATGGGCTCCCAGGCCTGGATTTATTCCATTTTGTCAGCATAATCCTAGACCTAAGGGTATTCTTTATATAATTACCAAATCCAAACACTCCTTTGCAATATGCTCAAATCCTTTCAACTTTATATGCCATATGTATAATGCACAATTAATTTTGCTCATGAATTTTATGTGATCGTTATATCTTGATATATAGTTACTTTGGTGTACCATATTTGTTTAGATTATAACTTCTTAAGGTAGTCAGTTTCCCAAAGACTTGAAGCACGTGTGGAATGAAAACTATAAAGATTTTTATGACACAGTGTCAGGTATCTTATGAATGGTAAAAACACGTATAAGAAGAATAATGGGGAAAAGATTATTCACCAAATGACAGGAAAGTGCTGAAAAGTTTTCTGTACTTTATAGATAGCCGAGAACTAATGTTTGATTGCAAGAGGACAAAACAGATGTAAGTCAGAACAGATCTTTCCCAACTATGAGATTAAATTGAAGGTAATTTGAGAGCTACTACTTGTGAAAATAATAGCTCAATTTTGTTTGAGTTATTGTCATAATATAATCATCTCAGTCAAATATTATTTATGGATTTTAACAGAAAAAATGTTCAGCGAATTAAACTCTTACTGAGCCAGGAGGTGGTACAGGCAAAAATTACTTAAAGCTGGTAGTAGGAATATTTACCCCTGGCAAGGGATGGAGGAGGTCAATCTTGTGCCCAGGAGAGCAGGATGGTTCATGGCAGACAGCTGCCCCCTCCCTCTTTTTGGAACTCAGATTCTCACAATTAGAGAAGGCAGGTCCATATGAGGTCACTGCCTCTGGAAATCTGCCTCCTTCCTCTCTTGACACTTCTGCTAGATGGATCTTGAGCCTGCCAGAGTCGAGGACCTAAATGAAACTATCAAATAGGGAACAGACAGCTAAAATTCAGTTTTAGAGCTCAAAGGAGTGGTAGTATCGCTGAGCCTACCTCTTTTCATATTACAGATGGGAAACCTGAGGCCAAAAGGGATTCTGTGACTTGTCCAAGCTCACATGAGTGAGAAACAAAAGCCAGCCTCTTGACTTTTAGCCCAGTGTATTTTCCATGACACAACACAACACATGAGTCATCCTGAGAAGGGAGCCTAGAATTATGAGGGTGGGGCAGCAGTTGAAGAGAGAGTTAGGTATGTAGCTTTGGCAGAGTGTTCCCTCTAACACAAAGGGGCCATTCTTAAGAAAACGTCCCCAGTGTTAGAATTGAGAAATCCAAAATATCCATTGGGATCTTCAGCTGTCAGGGTAAGGAGGTTCCTTTCTAGAGAAAGAAACAAGTTTGCCCTGGCGAGGGCCCAGACGTTGCAGGTGTTCTCTGTGGGACCATAGTCACAGAAACTTGCCTTGGCTTGTCGGAGAGAACCCCACTGTGGAAGGGTCTCCCCAAGAACTCCAGGCTTTGGCCCCTTGCCTTGTGGCTGGTGAGAAGAGTGATACCATCTAACAGATGGCTCCCATCTGACCACCAAGTCAGAACTGCTTTTATGAAGAGCCCGCTGCTTTCCAGGGTTTTTGGCATGTGCATTCCAAACAGGATCAAGAACATCTGGAGAACTTGGAACCAGCACTGCACTTAGGGCATAGCCTCTAGGCAAGCGATTAGCAAACCGAATCACTGAAATCTCTGTTTTATGAAGCATCAGCCGTAGATCTGGAAGCACCACTGAGACCAGCCCATGTCAATGGCATCTACTTTCATTTGTCCATTTCCCTGGGTTGGGCTTGTCCTGGAGCCCAAGTCTTAATATGTGGATATTGCTTTCCTGCAGAGGAGTTTAAAAGCATGAGGAAAGAGAACAGCTATGACTTACTGGGGGATGCTGAGACAGGTAGCCAAAGACCCAAACCTTTAGGGCCTTTACAGATGCCGTTGGTAGCTATTGGGAGGGAAAGTGTGGGGCGTGGGCTTTTCCCGTGAGAGACCTCTGGAATATTTTGATCCTCTGTAGCATCTTTCACAGTTGACTGAACAAATATCATGAAGTAGGGGCTTTGTTTTTCTTGCTCTACCTTATATTTTCTGTGCCTGGAAAGAAAAGAAGAAAGAATGACAAGACCCTTAACATGCATTACATAAATTTTACTCAGAAATGGCATTTATAGAAAGATACCTTTACAGTTAGGAGTTGAATTCCAAGATAGTTTTCTTAGTCCAAGGTAACTCCTTACCACCCCTACCATTTCTTCACAAAGCAGTTATAACTTCATTACAGCACATATTACTTTGTGATGTTTTATTTCCTTGTTTCTTTCACCATTAGATTCTAAGTACTTTAAGGACTTAATTTCATGATCCATTCATCCTGTCCCCTCACCTGCCATTGTACGTATTGAATGAGCAGAAGTAGTGACATTAACAAAGTAAATGCTGATGTGCGGCACTTTATATGTAGCTTGCACAGCATTTTCACATATATTGTATCATTTCAAATTTTCACTAAGCCAGTAAAGAGGGATGGGTTCCTTTCAGGAAATTGAACATCAGATAGAAGTACCTTCCCATGGGCTCTCAACTAATGACTGATAAAACTTTGATTCCAGTCCAGGTTTTCTGACTGCAAATCAGATGCTTTTTCCAACAGTCTGAAGGTAATCTAGATTTCAAAATTATGTGTTTATCAGAGCATAGGCTGACCAAGGTTGATAGTTTTTTATGGTTGATAGTTTTGTATGGTTACATCGTGAGAGTGACTGTGTGTACAGTCTTACCTTGGTTGTTTGAGTAAAATTTCAGGGTGACATAGTTTTGTAGACTTTGAAAGGAAGGAGCTTTGTTAGAGTAAATAGGCACTGCAGAAATCAACCAACCAGCCAAACAAAATCAAAGGCTCGTTAAACCTTAAATGAAAATATTCTTGAGTAAAAAGAATGGCTTTTCAGTCCCTGTTTTTGGTGTCACAAGCAAATGCATCTTTGGTTATATCACTTAACTTTACCTTTCCCATCTGAAAAGTGATGGAGCTAAGCCAAATGGTGTTTCTTTCATTTCTTATCTTAGTCTATGTATGTTGCTGTAGCAAAAATACCATAGATGGGTGGCATAAACATCAAATGTTTATTTTTCACAGTCTCACATTTTTGGAAGCTATGAAGTCCAAGATCAAGGTTCCAGAAGACTTGGTGTCTGGTGAGGGCCCTGGTTCATAGATGGCCATCTTCAGTGAGTTATCACATGGCAAAAGTGCCGAGAGAGTTCCCTACAGTCTCTTGTGTGCCTGTGTGCTCAGTCACTTCAGCCCTGTCTGACTCCTTGTGACCCCAGGGACCTTAGCCCATCAGGCTCCACTGTGCATGGGATTTTCCTGCCAAGAATACTGAAGTGGGTTGCCATGCCCTCCTCCAGGGGATCTTCCTTACCCAGGGAGTGAACCTGCATCTCCTATATCTCCTGCATGGCAGGCAGATTCTTCACTTGCTGAACCACTGGGGAAGCCTATCTCCTAGTACCTTTGCCTTTGGGGTTCAGATTTCAACACATGAATTTTGGAGGTTACAAACATTCAGTCTATAACACTTTCCATGGCGAAATTCCCTACTTCTGTTATTCTAATTAAGTGAATTTAAAGCATTTATGTACAGCTATAAAAGGCATAGTGCTCGTATCTAATGGAAGACTTCTCTTAAGTCTTGCCACTTGACAGAGTTACTGAGATGCTGCTAGCTAGAACTGAACAGATGAAGTTCTCCATATACAAAAATGGTTAAGGATGAGAAACCAAGTTTGAAAGGTCACTTTTCATCCATCTGTAACTATGGAAAAATAGAGAAATTGGGAGCAGGGAGTGTTCCTCAAACATTCAAAACTTACGCCCCTAGAAAATTTTCTCATGCCATCTTCCACAGATAGCCATCAATCAAGCACATGGTCAAGCTCATTTGGTAAAACTGCACTGAAGTTTGTATTCTGAAAATAAAGAGGTTCATTAAATACACCATTTCACATCCTATTTATGCTGCTGCCTTTCCCCAACCCCAGGACCTGTGGCTGCAGGGCTGTGTGCCACCACTTGACAATCACTTTAAGGATGCCCCATGCTCTACTGGCAAGGTGTGGTGCTAGCAAATCATACTCAAACTTGAAATGCAATGCCATGTGAAAATTTAGTATTGTTTCCGTAACCTTGTGGAATGGATTTACAGTCATATCAAAGCATAATTTGGAAATGGAAGCCTTGGTCCTATTTAGGAAATATAAGCATAACACTCGTTCTCATTCACTCGCAGAATGTCCTGAAGGGGATCTATTTAAATCCTCTGGTGAGAGAACTCAGAACCTAGAATTATTCTAGCAATAAAATATAGAAACAGCCTAGTGAAAATGAATTCACTAAGGACTTGTACCTGATGCGTTTGAAACTCAACAGTTTTAATGCAATCTGGGTATGTGTGAAAGGCCCAGAAAACTGCAGGCAGAGATCTTCACACCACCATCTCTGCGTGCAAAATCGTTTTAACTGTGGGTTTCAAAGCAAACTTGTTAATGCTGGAGGATCATGTTGGATCAGTGGGAATTGCTCGCAGAGGAATAGCAGGGAGGCCAAGGCAGTGGAGGCTGTTGACAGCTTGGGTCTGAATCATCCAGAATGACGTTGGCTGATGCATCCCAATACATCACAACCGTTTTTCTCTGTGTTTTAAAGTCATTTCTAGGAGTGTGTGGAGCTTGTGGTAAAACGGTTGTTCTGTAGGGTCTTCCCTTCTCTATTAATATTTTTAATGAGTAAAACTCAAGTATGGTGAGCATCAAGAAAAAACACGGTAAAATTAGACTATAAACATTAGGAACAGCCTGTATTGGTAATGGAATCATTATCAGAAATAGTGTTCATTGAATGTTTACTACACTGGATAAAGTATGTTGTTCAGTCGCTCAGTCGTGTCTGACTCTGAGACCTCATGGACTGTGTAGCCCACCAGGCTCCCCATTCATGGAATTCTCCAGGCAAGAATACTGGAGTGGATGGCCAATTCCTTCTCCAGGGGATCTTCTGACCCAGGGATGGAACCTGCGTCTCCTGCACTGCGGATGGATTCCTTACCACTAAGCCACCAGAGAAGCTCTGAAATGTTAGTTTAATCCTCACCATTTACCCATGGGGAAGCTATGAATGTTCCCACTTTACAGAATTAAGGAGCTGAGATGGGGGGAAAAGAAGCAGCATTCTCTAGCATACATGCCCAGAAACTGAGTGGTCAGGGTTGGAACCCTTGATTATACACCCTTTCTCTCTCTCCCTCCCTCTTTCCCTCCCTCTGTAAGTCCCCGCCCCCACCCCCACCCCCACCTCACAGCTCCCTCCTTCCCTCCCTTTGCCTGGAGGGATCTAAGAAAAAGATGATAAACAGCCTAGAACAGTTCCTAGAGGGAAGTGGAGCATTTACATGATAATGATGATTTCATTTCATATGCTGATGGAAATTGTTTTAAAATTTTAGTTTCCATTAATAGCCTTGTTTTCCTCCTATTCCTGCCCAAGCCTTGGAGATTAACCTTGGGGGCATTTTGATCCTATTTTATTTTATTTAGCACCGGTTATCCCAAATGGGGAAACAGTGGAAACAGTGTCAGACTTTATTTTTGGGGGCTCCAAAATCACTGCAGATGGTGACTGCAGCCATGCAATTAAAAGACGCTTACTCCTTGGAAGGAAAGTTATGACCAACCTAGATAGCATGTTCAAAAGCAGAGACATTACTTTGCCAACAAGGTTTGTCTAGTCAAGGCTATGGTTTTTCCTGTGCGCATGTATGGATGTGAGAGTTGGACTGTGAAGAAGGCTGAGCGCCGAAGAATTGATGCTTTTGAACTGTGGTGTTGGAGAAGACTCTTGAGAGTCCCTTGGACTGCAAGGAGATCCAACCAGTCCATTCTGAGGGAGATCAGCCCTGAGTGTTCTTTGGAAGGAATGATGCTAAAGTTGAAACTCCAATACTTTGGCCACCTCATGCGAAGAGTTGACTCATTGGAAAAGACTCTGATGCTGGGAGGGATTGGGGGCAGGAGGAGAAGGGGATGACAGAGGATGAGATGGCTGGATGCCATCACTGACTCGATGGACGTGAGTCTGGGTGAACTTTGGGAGTTGGTGATGGACAGGGAGGCCTGGCATGCTGCGATTCATGGGGTCACAAAGAGTCAGACACGACTGAGTAACTGAACTAAACTGAACTGATCCCAAATTACTTGTGGCTGGAGGACTGTGTCACTGTCTGGACTTGCATTATCATTGTGAGCCTCGCTGTGACTTAGCCAGATGAGTGGCATTCTTATGGTCGATGGACCTGTTTCAGAAAGTGTAATAATCCTACCATCCTGTACTAATTAAGTAGTGGAGCAGGATAAGAAATGAGGGCTGTCTGAGAAACTGTGAGAGGGAGAGGACCAATGCTTCTCATCCCAGGATACTCAGTAGAAACACCCAAGACTTCAAAAACAGAAATTCCTGCATCCCTCTCCTGACCAATCAGATCACAATTTCAGAATGAGGGAGGACTTAGGCCTCGGTATTTTCCAAAAGTTCCTCTATCTATTGTAGTGAGTGGTCAAGATCGGGAAGTACTGCCCGTGATGAGGGTATTTTGTGGCACATCATAATCTCACAGCCTCTTAAAGTACAGTTGAGTGATAAGTTTTTTTAAGCTAGACAGATATAATCCCATCTGTGTAGCCAGGTAAACAGTATCTTGTAGTTGATATAATCTACTAAATTCTTCAAGGATTTGATTAGGCAGGGATTTTCCTGGTGTGAGGTAAACACAAGAGGGAGAATCAGAGGAGGTATGGTGAAGATCTGCCTATTTATTGTAATGGCTGCTTTATCATCTTCCTAGTAGAAATAGAAGTGGAATTAGGAACCATTGAACTCAGGACCGATATTCCCGTGAATATCAGAGTACCCAGATCCTGGGTAGGGTAATAGAGCCTTAGGTGGACTGGGAAGAAAGTTATTGTCATTGTGCTGACCTTTTGCGTTGGTGAGTCCCCACTATTAACGTCAACGAATGCATGCATGCTAAGTGGCTTCATTCATGTCCGACTCTTTGCAACCCTATGGTCTGTAGCCTGCCAGGCTCCTCTGTCCATGGCATTCTCCAGGCAAGAGTACTAAAGTGGGTTGCCATGCCCTCCTCCAGGGAATCTTTCTGACCCAGGGATTGAACCTGTATCTCTTAGGTTTGCTGCACTGGCAGGCTGGTTCTTTACCACTAGCACCAATTCTTGTCCTAGTTCCCCATATGTCTTCCATCTGCAAGACAAGGATCTACATAGTATGGGCTGGCATGGCACAAAATCTGTTATATTCATGAGGCTTATAGAATCACAGAACAAACGGTCCTATGAGTAAATGATTTTCTCCCAACAACACTTGCAAGATACGTGACTAAAGAGAATAAGATGTATACAGTATTTTTTCTATTTCTTCCTTCCCACCCTTGATCCCTTTCCCAGCTCTAAGTGCATTGTAAATAGTTAAGAAATGGAATAGAAATTCTGGGATAAAACTATTCTAGAAGTCAGAGACTCAGTTGTATTTTTAAAGATTCTCTGAGATAGTTACTACACATCCCATAAAGGTACTGTGTAAAATAAAGTATGTAATGATTTGTGTTGGTGATTATGATGTTAAATTTAACTGCAAATTGGTGAGTGGCCAGCAGAACTTGGTCTCTGAGTTTAAATTATTAGTATTCTATGTTAAGTTTAAAATGGTGTACTCAAACTGTGGAAGCTGGCTTTGTAGTAGAATTTGTGATTGAAATGATACTTTTTTCCTAGGAATTACATATGAATACATTGGAGGAGATGATGACATTGCATATCTGCATACTAGTTGAATGGCAGATATCTAACATGTTTACTCTTACTCTACCCTCTCATGCCCTGTCCCTGGACGATATTAATAATGAGTCATGGTACTTTATCTCTTTTTCTGGTTAAACACAGGCATGGACTCAAACCCTTTCGACACAGTGACCTGTGTAGTGACTATCAATAGAACAGATTTGGCACAAAAGACAAAAGCTATTTTCCATCTCTATTATAGCAAATTATAATTTACAAGGGTTTCCCAGATGGGTCAGTGGCAAAGAATTTACCTGCCAATGCAGGAGACACGGGTTCCATCCCAGGGGTTGGAAAGATTTCCCTGGAGAAGGAAATGGCAACCCACTCCTGTATTCTTGCCTGGACAATTCCATGGACATAGGAGTGTGGCAGCCTACAGTCCATGGTGTTGCAGAGTTGGACACAACTGAGCACCTGAGCATGCACACATAATTTAAACATGATATTCAGGCCCAATACTTGCCAACAAAGTCTGTCTTGTCAAGGCTATGGTTTTTCCAGTGGTCATGTATGGATGTGAGAGTTGGACTGTGAAGAAAGCTGAGCACTGAAGAATTGATGCTTTTGAACTGTGGTGTTGGAGAAGACTCTTGAGAGTCCCTTGGACTGCAAGGAGATCCAACCAGTCCATTCTGAAGATCAGCCCTGGGATTTCTTTGGAAGGAATGATGCTAAAGCTGAAACTCTAGTACTTTGGCCACCTCATGCAAAGAGTTCTCATTGGAAAAGACTCTGATGCTGGGAGGGATTGGGGGCAGGAGGAGAAGGGGACGCCAGAGGATGAGATGGCTGGATGGCATCACCAACTTGATGGACGTGAGTTTGAGTGAACTCCGGGAGATGGTGATGGACAGGGAGGCCTGGCATGCTGTGATTCATGGGGTCACAAAGAGTCAGACACAACTGAGCGACTGAACTGAACTGAACTGAACTGACCTCGTTAATGTTGCCCTTTGTAAATTTAAAAGCTCTACAAGATATAAGGTGGTGCTGATTGTAGCTCCTTGTACTTGTTTTCAATGATAGGTGGAAACTGCAAGTATTCTTTTTGTTCAACATACCTCTGTGTTCCTAAACCCAGCAGAGGGAGTACCCTGCCTTCCTACACTCTGTTTTTAATACATGCTCAATTTCAATGCTGATAGTTTATTTCACAATACTCTCACACTAGAGGAGCCAGTTGGGAGAAATCACATTTAAGCCTTACAGGATTGACCATCAAGGACATTAGAGCTCAGTTCCCCCACAACTCATGGAGTCCTATCCGTGGCACCTCTTGTTCTTCTCTTGGGTATGACACCAAAGCCAAATACAGGTCTCATGATGTAGGCTGTAAGCAGTTTTTTTGGTTGGCAGGTCTGTCTTTATAACTGACTGGGAATCATGATCAAATTTTGTCTTGAGTCTAATAGGTTGCATAACCCCATCCCCATCCCGTATACTGGCTGGGTTTCAGCTTAGGAAATTATATCCAACTTCCCAACTTCCAACTTAGATTATTCTGTTTCTTTACTTGCCCCCATTAAAGCTGTATTGGCAAGGAATGATTGTGGCATTCCTTACAGGAACAGGCTGCCTTTTGCTGGCCTATAAAGTAATGTCCCTTTGATAAATGGCATCGTACCTATCAGATCAGCGCTCAGGTAATGGTGTACTTTATAATATAAAGAATGAATACCAATCTCTTCATTGCACTCAAAAATGTGTCATAGAAATCAGCAAAATATGGCTCATGAGCTAAAAACAGACTGTGACTTTTATTTGTATAGCTGAGAATGGGTTTAATACTTTTAAAGCATTGTGAGAACACCTACACATGTAGAGAAGAATGTGCATCAGAGACTGTATGTGGCCTGCAAAACCTAAAGTATTTACTAAGTTTTATGAGTCCTGCTTAAGGTGATCATAATAATAGTAGCAGTATTAATAAAAGCCCACATGTATAGCACTTGCTATAAGATGTACTAAGCATTCTTCATGTTTTAACTCAGTTAATCTTTATAAACACTCTGTGAGATTGTATTGAAGGCAAAAATGTCCCCAATAATTCCTAGCTCTGGCCTTCATGCCCTCCTGTGATCCTTTCTGCTTACATATAGGCTATATTTTGTTGATGTTGTTCAGTTGCTAAGTTGTATCTGACTCTTTATGACCCCATGGACATGCCAGGCTCCTCTGTCCTTCACTATCTCCTGGAATTTGCTTGGATTCATGTCCATTGAGTTGGTGACGCTATCTAACCATCTCTTTCTCTGCTGCCCATTTCTCCTCTTGCCTTCAATCTTTTCCAGCATCAGGGTCTTTTCTAATGAGTTGGCTCTTTGTATCAGGTGGCCAAAGTATTGGAGCTTCAGCATCAGTTCTTCCAATGAATATTCAGTGTTGATTTCATTTGGGATTGATTGGTTTGATCTCCTTGCAGTCCAAGGGACTCTCAAGAGTCTTCTCCAACTCCACAGTTCAAAAGCATCAATTCTTCAGCTCTGAGGTTTCTACATGTTCTTCTTTTGGATATGAAACCAAAGCAACATACAGGTCTCATGATGTAGGCTGTAAGCATTTTTTTTTTTTTTTGGTTGGCATCCCTGTCTTTATAACTGACTGGGAATCATGATCAAATTTTGTCTTGAGTCTAATAGGTTGCATAACCCCATCCCCATCCCGTATACTGGCTGGGTTTCAGCTTAGGAAATTATATCCAACTTCCCAACTTCCAACTTAGATGCTTAGTGCTGCCTCACTTCTTAGTGACAGTAAACTAAGAGGAGAGAGATAAGCTGAGGAATAAACAAAAAGGAGCCAGGACTTGATGGTTTGGGTAATTCTCAATCTCTACAAATGGCACATGATGCTAACATTAACGGAATTTCTAAGCAAAGGTGAAAAATGGGGCACTGTCAGAAAAACATAATCTAAGATGAAGCTGATAGTATGACTATAAACCTTTTGTTAAGGCCTCAGAAAGATAAAATGTAGTGCTTCAGTATACTCTTCAGCCACATAAAAGGCTCTTTGAAGAAGTTCAGAGTGTTCCTTACACATCCTCTCAGTTAAACCACAGGACCTCTGGGAAGTTTCAGGCTATTGTCTCAGCTATTTCCATAATAGTCCAAGGTGGAGAAGGACTAATTTGGAGGAGATTTGTAGGTGTGACTTTTGTGTAAAGGGGTGAACTCAAGTAGATTCACAGGAGACTTACTAAGGTCTTGTAGCAGTTACACATGCAGAAACATGGAAACTTTAACTGAAGGGAACAAAGGGCAGAATGAAGAAACACCTGTGGACCCTCAGAATTCTACTGGCAGGAAGCAACCTGGGAGAGCTGTTCAACTGCAAACACGTGCTGCTTTTCTTTCTTTTATAAAGGCAGTTGTGTGCCTTTGCCTTTATTTATTTACTTATTTATTTTCAATCTTTTGACCATGCTGCATGGCATGTGGGATTTTAGTTCCCTGACCAGGGATTGAACCCATGTCCCCTGCAGTAGAAGCATGGAGTCTTAACAATTGGACCACCAGGGAAGTTCCCTCACCCCCGTTTTATTGAAGAAATTGAGCTAGATACCTCTCCATTGCCATTGGACTAATGACAGGTGGGGCTCAGATTTGAGCTCAGGCAATTTGGCTGCAGAGTCTGAACTTAGATTCACAAAGGTCATAAGAGACTAAAGTAAAGCAGATGAGAGTGTACATTTGTTAAATGAGCAACTGGGGCACATGAGTATTAAGACTGCATTTGCTGGTGTATGTGTTGGTTATGTGGTCAAAAGACATTCATGGCTATACTCACTGTAAACATCTTGGAAATCCGGAATGTTACCTTCTGGGACCTTACTCTATTGCAGGTGGTACTGTGTTCAAGCATGTGTGTGTGTGTGTGTGTGTTAGTCACTCAGTTGTGTCCGACTCTCTGTGACCCCATGGACTGCAGCCCACCAGGCTCCTCTGTCCATGGAATTCTCCAGGCAACAATACTGGAGTGGGTTGCCAGTATGTATGTATGTATGTATGTATATGTATATATGTATGTATATGTGTATATATATTTGGTTTTTAAAAACTTTTTATGGGAATATAATTGCTTGACAATGTTGTATAGTTTCTGCTGTACAACATAGTCAGTCAGCTATATGTATATATGCCCTCCCACCCCGCCTCCATCCCACCCATCTAGGTCATCACAGAGCACAGAACTGAGCTCCCTTTGTCAAGCACGCATTTTTAAAATGACCCTTTTCTTTCAAACAATACTAAAAGTCCAGGCTAGCCTTCTGCTGCCATCAGGAAATTCCTGAAACAGCCTTTGGCCTCAAGGCCTCAAATTTTAGGAAGACTAGTAAATAAACGTAAAACAATGGGGTAAGTCCTATAGTTGAGTTTCCCCCTTTTATTACTATTTATAACATTATACACATTGTGAGTAGGATGAAGATGTCAAACTCCTAATTTAAGTAACTTTTTGGCCCATGCAAAGGAGGGTGGTTTCAAAGTCATGATTTGAGGAGAAAAAGAAGTCATTTATATTAGTCACGTTTGTGTTTAAGCTAATGCCTTTGAAAGTTTTTATTAATAGACTTTATTTCCTACAGCAGTGCTAGATTCACAGAAAAATTGAGAAAGGTACAGAGAGTTCCCTAATATCCGCTGCCATGACCCCTTCAGGCTCACAGCCTCCAAGTAATACCTTTTAAAAGTGAGCGTGAATCATCAAGTTCTCACTAAAGAATTTCCAGTGGCATCATTGAATACAAGTAATTCAGTCAGTTCATCAGGTATTAACATGCCAGGGACCCAAGTGTTCTCTTTGATTCCAGGGCTACAATAAACTGCTAGGTGATAACTTCAATTTGAAGAATTTACTAAGTCTCACTGTTTTTATATGGACATTATCTATTTCTTTTTCTTTCTTTTTTTGTGTGTGCAAAATGTCACCATGAGGAGACCAAGATTTTGTGGATACAGCTCAATAGTCACACAGCTCAACTTCTTTCTTCTAATGGAGAAGAGGTGGGGTGGGGGTTTCCTGGGACCTGGTGTAAAGGGATATGACTTTTGGCTCTGGGAGGCTGAGCCTATCAGACTTTATTAAAGACAACTGCCAGTTGTCAGTATGCTCTTCTGAGTTCCTTAGAGGGAGCGTTGACTGACATCGAGTGGACCTCTTAATATGTCCATCCACCCCACTGTTTCTTCTGAGACATCACTTTGGTTTGCTTGTTGATCTGCTACTGCTACTGCTGTGTCACTTCAGTCGTGTCTGACTCTGTGCGACCCCGCAGTCAGCAGCCCACCAGGCTCCCCCGTCCCTGGGATTCTCCAGGCAAGAACACTGGAGTGGGGTGCCATTGCCTTCTCCCTGTTGATCTGCTACTGGTTAAAGAGTGAGCAAGACATCAGGGACTTGGAACATTATTGGCACTGTCACTTTTAAGATTTCAAAGCCATGATTATATCAAGAAGAAAGATGTAGATGCTCTTGGCAGTATAATTTGAACCCTGTTTCTGTTCTCTGAATGCCTAGTGGTCAGGGCATAGGTACACTCAGGAGGGTGCTGTCCACTGGTAGAGTCCACATCACTTGCAAGCTTATTAAAAATACAAATACTCAGGCCCATCCAGGTGTGATGAGTTAGGATTTCTGGGGCTGGTCCCAACTTGCTGTGCTTTTCCCAGTAATTTCTCCACACACTGAAGTTTCTGATGCAAACTTGTAATCCTGGCCTGTAAGTTTGATTAACATTGTCACAGGTTTCTGAAAGCTGCAATAAACAGCTGTAGTTCTTCTGGAAAGAGTCACTTTGTTCACAGTAAATTTTTATCTTAACACCTCATTTTTAAATTCTGTGTAGTAGTGAAGTTTGCAAGAAATCATTTCAACAGGGGAAACGCCTTAACAGAGCAAACTGATGCTCATGTAACTCTTTTTTCCCCTGTGGCCCCTCTTGTATCTTTTGTCTGTCTTTAAATTTTCCTTTTCATTTGAAAAATGCCATTAACTTTACTAATTGCAACAGCTTCAGAATTGAAGTTTGTAGTTATAACTGAAATATCTATACTTAAATCCCTTCTTTACAAAACAAGTGATTGTTGTCATGGTTCCGTGGAGCAAGCATAAACTTCCAAAGCCGTTAGAAAACAATTATTAGCAAGCTCTAATAACCGTTTATTATAGATAAAAAGTTATTTAGTTATATAACGTTTCAGATGACACTATTTAAAAGAAGATGGGTATCTCTTAATCTATCTGGGGGTCTTCTTGTTAATTGTCAGTTGAACTCTGCCAGGAAATTATTCCTCTATTTATATACTATTTTAAGCTTCTTACAGATGTGGAGCCTCATGTTAAGGCTGGAACATTCTTAATCTTTCCTGTCTCTTCAGAGCAAGAAGATAATAAACATTTCTGACAAGCTGTAATCAGGAACTGGCCTGGGAGTTAATGAACAGGTCAGAGGTGGCCATCAGGGATGTTTCTGAAGAATGTTCATAATGAATGATCATTGGCTTAGACCTGCAGCTTCATAAAAATGATGATGAAAGGAATGGTAGGGGGTGGATTAAAGAGTGGAGGATTCTGTATGGCCTCTTAGTGTCAGAATACTCTTTCTTCTCTCCTTTTATTTTCTTAATATTGATATTTCAAGGAGTCTGGATCTAAACCACCCATCCTGTGCTGATCACCATCTTGGAGAGCTAGGTTTGGTTCAGCACCTGTAGGCCCTACAAGAAAGACCACCAGAAAGGAGGAGGAAAGAATCTGAGGTCGAATTTGGATTTGAGCACTACCTCTGCCTCAGAGTATCCTTAGGGAAGTCCTAGCTATCTGAGCAGCTGTCTGGCAGGGATGCAGACTTAGGTCCAGGAGGGATACAGGAGCTTTTGTTCCCTATTTTCCTCCTCTTCGCAGTACTATTGCTAAGTCCTAATCCTTTAACAGAGGTGGGTACCACCCACTAACTTTGCTCTTGCTGCAACAAGATATCCTCCCTACTAGCCCACCAAGGAGGGCTTGGGTCATAAATCCTGCAATAATTCTCTCCTCTTTCACCACTTCCTCCAGGTTGTAACATACGTGAAACATAAGTGTTTTTTTTTTTTTTTTTTAAGTTGAAGAGGAGTGTTTGATGAAGGCTGAATATTGTGCTAAATCTGATTTTTACAGTGTGTCCTATAGGGCTTGTGAATTTCAAAGAAATTTATATTACAAAGAAACAACTACCCTATTACTAAGGGATACCATCAAGCAAAAGCAATTTTTAAAAAGTTAACAAGCTTTATAACTCAAATATACACAGAAGCATGATTTATATATCTATGCTAAACTATTTCCATTGTGAACATAAACCTGAGATGTCTCCTCTATAAATATTTACTCTGAAAATGTTTTTTGAGCACCCATGATTTGACAGTTTTGGTTCTGGACTACGATGCGTGATTTGGTGCCTGTCTTCTTGGGTAGGTGGAAATGGATCCCCTAGCTCATGGTCTCCCTCCCCAGCCTCCTCTCCCTGCCCGTGTTCCCCTCTTCTGATCCTTTTTCCTTCCTTCTCCCTCTCCCTGTGTTCTTAACATTTTCACGTGTGGCTTAGTCATACCCTGTGTTCTTAACATTTTCACATGTGGCTTAGTCATACAGTAGTATGACTGGTTTGGAAGTCATTCTAAAGTGACTGCTTCCTGCAGGTACTTCTTTTATTTATGGATTTCTCTGTGTCAGAATAATTTATGACGTGTGTATAAGTTAGCAATTTACCTCGGACAATGGCTTTCAAATTGTGGGATGCATTAGAGTCACCTGGAGGGCTTGTTAAACCACAGATTGCTGGGTACCACTTCCAGAATACCTGATTTTAGTAGATCTGGGAAGGGGTGCAAGGATTTACATTTCTAGTAACTTTCCAGTTGGTTTTGCTGTGCCTGGGACCCCATTTTCTGAACCGCTGACTTGGGACATTGTTTTAGGGGCAGTTTGTTTGTTAATGTGTCCTTCTTTGTGGAAAATGAGAGAAGAAAAACTTGTGGTAGGATATTTTCCAGAGATGAATGACCATCTGGGGTTAAGAACCCCAAGATCATCCACTTTCTCCAGACTACCCTTAATCTCCAGGAAATGCCCTGTATCTGGCTCATTAACACTTAAATTTACATTCCTGTTGAAGGAGCCAGGGTGGCTGTTGGCTTTGGAATTTTATTTTCATTGGGTGGGAATGGAATAGTATTATGGCATATCATCTCCCCAGATTTCTCCTGCTGGGTGGATTGCGGCCATCTGTGCATAATATTCCAATTTAGGATACTTGCATGCTTTTTCTGTTTCTTCGCGTGAAAATTCCAAATAACTGCTCCTATGTCTCTTCAAAGAATAGTTTAATAATTTGCAATGAAAGCAAACAGGAAATTTGCTAAATGATCTGGAAATTCAAATATGTCATAATATACAGACTCTACAAGTGAGTAGTTTGGTGAAATTGAATTGTGAAGAAATCTCAACTTATTAAAACTGTCATGTTCAGAAAGAAAAGTGAAAATATTTACTTTTTAAAATAATGAGATATTCAGTTAAAATACTTTGCCTTTCTAAATATTTAAAGATCTTCCCTCCCTCCCTTTCTTCTTTCCTATCTGCTTCAAATTACTATTCTGTTCTGGTTGCATCTTAAATTGATCAAATACTTTAGTATAGTTTACTACTTAATTTTTTATTAGTAAAAATGGATTAATAGTGTTCATTGTCTTGATAATTGTTTTATAATTTCTATAGTCATTAAAGTAATTTTGTTAAAATTAAGGACAAATAGTCCTGACCCTACTAGCCTGTAGCATGCAGATGCCTTCAATCCTCATTTGACCCTTCCATCAATGACAATCACTATCGCTTTTCAAAGTTAGTGAAGAAATTGGGTTTGCCAAAACTTTTGTTTCAGTTTTTTCATAACATCTTTTGGAATAACCCAAACAAACTTTTTGACCAAACCACATTTTCTGGTTGAGTTAGCATATTCTTCTTATGGTCTATGCCAAGGCTTGGTAGGTAGCAAGGTACTGGGTTGGCCAAAAAGTTTGCTGGGTTTTTTCTATATTCTTATGGTTCCACTTTAATGAAAAACAACCATTTGCTAAAGTTTATTGAATGCTGTAAATGTAATAATGGTACATCATTTTTACTTCTTTCCAAAGCTCTATCAGTTGTCCAGAGTTGTCCTAAAATACAAATATTCATGTATGGGGAGAAAAAGGACATTTAAGGAGGGTGCCTCTATTTTGTCTATTTCCTGGAAAGAGGGCTAGAAGTATGAGTCTCATGCTAGACATCTACTGAAACAGAAATGGAAATAGCTTCTCAATGTGATGTCCCCATTGGGAACTATGAGACAACCAAGTTTCATATTTAGTCCATAATTAGTACTCTCTTCATCTATTGACCTTGGTTTCAATTTTGCCCTTTGTACTGTAATAAGTGTTAGTCGCTCTGTTGTGCCCAACTCTTTGCAACCCCACGGACTGCAGCTCACCAGGCTCCTCTGTTCATGAGATTTTCCAGGCAAGGATCCTGGAGTGGGTTGCCATTTCCTTCTCCAGGGGATCTTCCCAACCCAGGGATGGAACCTGGCTCTCCTGCACTGCAGGCAGATTCTTTACTGACTGAGCTACAAGGGAAGCCCCATGTACTGTAATAAGCATCTCTCTTTTGCACCTCTTAAGTATAACTACTAGCCTAAGTTTCTTTAAGAAGAGAGAGTAACTTTTACTTATGTCTGTCCCCCATGTAACAAATCATTGTTCAGTACAACTTTATTGTTTTTGTCTTTTTACTTTAATATAGATTATTTTGAAATCCTTTTCTATAACTCATATTTTACCTATGTTCTCACTCCTTGTGTTTTCCTTCTCTCTTTTCCTCTCTGAGAAAGAGGACAGAAATTGAAGCTAATGGTTCTGGCTCAAATTATCTGGTTCTCTTTGGTCCTTCTGTCTCTCTTGCTTCTTCCATTGCTTGCTTATTTCTTTATTTTTTTCTCCTCCTGTGAGCATACTTTTCTTTTTCTCACCTTGAACGTACCACAGAAAGGTTTATTTGAATTCCTAACCCTTTGAGTTAACATTCTGGCTTTTTACCCCTTTCATTATCAGCCTTCTGGAAAAAATAAACCTCCACTTTCTTACCACTTGTCCATTCATTTTCTGACCTTCTTGTTCTTCAGCATCTGCCACATGGCTCCATTTAAATGACTCTTTCTAAACATTACTCTTGACTTTCTGATTCCCAATCTGGACCCTTTTCATTTCCCTTCTTTCTTTCTTTAACCTCTCCTCGCCTCGCTGCTTTGGCACCATGCCATCTTGATCTACTCTCTCTGCTGATCATTCCCTCTCTGATTTCAATGTCACTTCTTCTTTCTATTATTTAAATGTGGATATCAGCTGCAAACTTCTGTCTCCCATCCACTTCTGCTGTTTCTTTCCATTCTCTTTCTTTTGTCATTTCATTTAGTCCTATGATTCAACTTTCACTTTATACAAGTAACTTGTACATCTTTATCTCAATCCCATAATTTTCTACCACATTCCTGTTCCATGTTTCTATTTGGCTCCTAGAAACATCCATTTGGGTTTCTCCCCAGGATTTTAATTTAAGCACATATAAACATAAACCCATAATTTTCTTTCCTTTCTGTCATACCTATTTTTCCTTTGACTTTTATACATCTGTAAAGAAAACCATCATTCCTTGTATGACCTTACCTCAAAACTTCATACAATTTTGGGCAATTTTATCTCCTTCTCCATCCAAATCATCAATCCTGGTAATTCTTTCTCTGTTACTCATGCCTTAATTTTCAGACATATTCCCTTCATCCTGGCTTAGTCCCTCCCTAACCATACTCCAGTACTTTGGCCACCTCATGTGAAGAGTTGACTCATTGGAAAAGACTTTGATGCTGCGAGAGATTGGGGGCAGGAAGAAAAGGGAACGACAGAGGATGAGATGGCTGGATGGCATCACCGACTTGATGGATGTGAGTTTGAGTGAATTCCGGGAGATGGTGATGGACAGTGAGGCCTGGCGTGCTGCGATTCACGGGGTCGCAAAGAGTCAGATACGACTGAGCAACTGAACTGAACTGAACTGAACCATACTTGAACTATTAATATTAAGATTACATAGGTGATTTGTTTTCTATTTTCCTCTATTTTCTACCCATTTGAAGCATACTGAAGACTTCTAGCCTTATCTTTATAACACCACACAAAAGTTGTATTCTTTGCTGCTTTTCAGATATCAGTCTCTGCTCATGTACTAACAAGTAAATTTTAAACTCCTTGGCCAGAAGGTCAGAATGTTCTAGACTTAACATGTCTGCCTACTCCATATCCAGTATTCTAACTCTGCACTCTGTCATCATTGTCTCAGATTTGATTCCAGGAACCTATTTATTCACCCAGACTATAGGATGCTTTTTATAGAAAATGACAGTTAATTAAAGTTATTTTAACAATTAAAACCATCAACATTTTATCAAAGACAATATTGTGCTTCCAGTTCCAGTTCAGTCGCTCGGTCGTGTTCGACTCTTTGAGACCCCATGAATCACAGCACTCCAAGGCCTCCCTGTCCATCACCGAATCCCGGAGTTCACTCAAACTCACATCCATTGAGTCGGTGATGCCATCCACCCATCTCATCCTCTGTAGTCCCCTTTTCCTCCTGCCCCCAATCCCTCCCAGCATCAGGGTCTTTACCAATGATTCAACTCTTCGCATGAGGTGGCCAAAGTACTGGAGTATCAGCTTTAGCATCAGTCCTTCCAATGAACACCCAGGACTGATCTCCTTTAGAATGGACTGGTTGGATCTCCTTGCAGTCCAAGGGACTCTCAAGAGTCTTCTCCAACACCACAGTTCAAAAGCATCAGTTCTTTGGTGCTCAGCTTTCTTCACAGTCCAACTCTCACACCCATACACGACCACTGGAAAAACCATAGCCTTGACTAGATGGACCTTTGTTGGAAAAGTAATGTCTCTGCTTTTCAATATGCTATCTAGCTTGGTCATAACTTTCCTTCCAAGGAGTAAGCGTCTTTTAATTTCATGGCTGCAGTCACCATCTGCAGTGATTTTGGAGCCCAGAAAAATAAAGTCTGACACTGTTTCCACTGTTTCCCCATCTATTTCCCATGAAGTGATGAGACCAGATGCCATGATCTTATTTTCTGAATATTCAGCTTTAAGCCAACTTTTTCACACTCCTCTTTCACTTTCATCAAGAGGCTCTTTAGTTCCTCTTCACTTTCTGCCATAAGGGTGGTGTCATCTGCATATCTGAGGTTATTGATATTTCTCCGGGCAATCTTGATACCAGCTTGTGCTTCTTCCATCCCAGCGTTTCTCATGCTGTACTCTGTGTAGAAGTTAAATAAGCAGGTTGACAATATACAGCCTGATGTACTCCTTTTCCTATTTGGAACCAGTTTGTTGTTCCATGTCCAGTTCCAACTGTTGCTTCCTGACCTGCATCTAGGTTCCTCAAGAGGCAGGTCTGGTGGTCTGGTATTCCCGTCTCTTTCAGAATCTTCCACAGTTTGTTGTGATCCACACAGTCAAAGGCTTTGGCATAGTCAATAAAGCAGAAATAGAGGTTTTTCTGGAACTCTCTTGCTTTTTCCATGATCCAGCGGATGTTGGCAATTTGATCTCTGGTTCCTCTGCCTTTTCTAAAACCAGCTTGAACATCAGGAAGTTCACGGTTCACATATTGCTGAAGCCTGGCTTGGAGAATTTTGAGCATGACTTAACTAGCGTGCGAGATGAGTGCAACTGTGCAGTAGTTTGAACATTCTTTGGCATTGCCTTTCTTTGGGATTGGAATGAAAACTGACCTTTTCCAGTCCTGTGGCCACTGCTGAGTTTTCCAAATTTGCTGGCATATTGAATGCAGCACTTTCACAGCATCGTCTTTCAGGATTTGAAATAGCTCAACTTGAATTCCATCACCTTCACTAGCTTTGGTCGTAGTGATGCTTTCTAAGGCCCATTTGACTTCACATTCCAGGATGTCTGGCTCTAGGTCAGTGATCACACCATTGTGATTATCTGGATCTTGAAGCTCTGTTCTGTACAGTTCTTCTGTGTATTCCTGCCACCTCTTCTTAATATCTTCTGCTTCTGTTAGGTCCATACCATTTCTGTCCTTTATCGAGCCCATCTTTGCATGAAATGTTCCCTTGGTATCTCTAATTTTCTTGAAGAGATCTCTAGTCTTTCCCATTCTGTTGTTTTCCTCTATTTCTTTTCATTGATCGCTGAAGAAGGCTTTCTTATCTCTCCTTGCTATTCTTTGGAACTCTGCATTCAGATGCTTATATCTTTCCTTTTGTCCTTTGTTTTTTGCTTCTCTTCTTTTCACAGCTATTTGTAAGGCCTCCCCAGACAGCCATTTTGCTTTTTTGCATTTCTTTTTCTTGGGGATGGTCTTAATCCCTGTCTCCTGTACAATGTCATGAACCTCCATCCATAGATCATCAGGCACTCTGTCTATCATATCTAGTCCTTTAAATCTATTTCTCACTTCTACTGTATAATCATAAGGGATTTGTTTAGGTCATACCTGAATGGTCTAGTGGGTTTTGCTACTTTCTTCAATTTAAGCCTGAATTTGGCAATAAGGAGTTCATGATCTGAGCCACAGTCAGTTCCCGGTCTTGTTTTTGCTGACTGTATAGAGCTTCTCCATCTTTGGCCACAAAGAATATAATCAGTCTGATTTCGGTGTTGACCATCTGGTGATGTCCATGTATAGTCTTCTCTTGTGTTGTTTGGAAAGAGTGATTGCTATGACCAGTGCGTTCTCTTGGCAAAACTCTATTTGGCAAAACTCTATTAGCCTTTGCCCTGCTTCATTCCGTACTCCAAGGCCAAATTTGTCTGTTACTCCAGGTGTTTTTCGGAGAAGGCGATGGCACCCCACTCCAGTACTCTTGCCTGGAAAATCCCATGGTCGGAGGAGCCTGGTAGGCTACAGTCCATGGGGTCGCGAAGAGTTGGACACGACTGAGCGACTTCACTTTCACTTTTCACTTTCATGCATTGGAGAAGGCAATGGCAACCCACTCCAGTGTTCTTGCCTGGAGAATCTCAGGGACGGGGGAGCCTCGTTGGCTGCCGTCTATGCGGTCACACAGAGTCAGACACGACTGAAGCTACTTAGCAGCAGCAGCAGCAGCCAGGTGTTTCTTGACTTCCTACTTTTGCATTCCAGTCCCATATATTGAAAAGGACATGTTTTTTGGGTGTTAGTTCTAAAAGGTCTCATAGGTCTTCATAGAACCGTTCAGCTTCAGCTTCTTCAGCATTACTGGTTGGGGCATAGACTTGGATTCCTGTGATATTGAATGGTTTGCCTTGGAAACAAACAGAGATCATTCTGTCGTTTTTGAGATTGCATCCAAGTACTGCATTTCGGACTCTTTTGTTGACCATGATGGCTATTCCATTTCTTCTAAGAGATTCCTGCCCACAGTATTAGATACAATGGTCATCTGAGTTAAATTCACCCATTCCAGTCCATTTTAGTTTACTGATTCCTAGAATGTCGATGTTCACTCTTGCCATCTCCTGTTTGACCACTTCCAATTTGCCTTGATTCATGGACCTGACATTCCAGGTTTCTATGCAATATTGCTCTTTACAGCATCGGATCTTGCTTCTATCACCAGTCACATCCACAGCTGGGTATTGTTTTTGCTTTGGCTCCATCCCTTCATTCTTTCTGGAGTTATTTTTCCACTGATCTCCAGTAGCATATTGGGCACCTACTGACCTAGGGAGTTCCTCTTTCAGTATCCTATTGTTTTGCCTGTTCATACTGTTCATGGGGTTCTCAAGGCAAGAATACTGAAGTGGTTTGCCATTCCCTTCTCCAGTGGACCACATTCTGTCAGTCCTCTCCACCATGACCCGCCTGTCTTGGGTGGCCCCACACCGCATGGCTTCATTTCATTGAGTTAGACAAGGCTGTGGTCTGTTAGATTGACTAGTTTTCTGTGATTATGGTTTCAGTGTGTCTGCCCTCTGATGCCCTCTCGCAACACCTACCTTTTTACTTGGGTTTCTCTTACCTTGTTCATGGGATATCTCTTCACGGCTGCTCCAGCAAAGTGCAGCTGCTGCTCCTTACCTTGGGTGAAGCATATCTCCTCATGGCTGCCCCTCCTGACCTTGAACGTGGAGTAGCTCCTCTCGGCCTTCCTGTGCCCATGCAGCCGCCACTCCTTGGATGTGGGGTTGCTCCTCTCGGCCGCTGCCCCTATATTGTGCTTAAGTAAGTGTATTACTGAACAAAGGACTGTGCAAAAAAAGAAGACTTTAAGATTCCTAAAGCTGTTCCTCTGCTTCTAAGATTCTCAGCTTAGGGAGAGGAGAAATGATATATTTTAATTAAACTGGGTCTTTCCTGTACCCTTGGCAGTCAAGCGGACTCAGAAAGAAAGGCCAGATTGTGTCCCTGTCCTGTAGAAGAGGAAATGCAGTAGCGTAAGTTATCCTAGAGAAGGCAGGCCATTTACTTTGTCCAGAACATTCTGTGATGTGTTTGGTTTACTTCCTCACCACCTTGTCAGATCTGTTCACAAGGCCACCTTCTCACAGAGGCCTTCTGGGTCATCTTTTTTAAGGTTGCAACCTCTTTCCCTTGGACACTCCTACTCCCCTTTACTCTGCTTTATCTTTTCCTCATAGTACCCCCAACCTTTTAACATTCCTTATCATTTATCGTCTTCCTGTGTTCATTGTCTGCTGTCCCGACTGGCATTTAAGCTTTATGTGACAGGGGTCATTGACTGTATTATTGTGATGATGCTCCTAGAATGATGTCTGCCAGCCTACTAGGTTCTCAGTTAAAATCAATCAATTCAATGAATAATTTTTGTCATGCCGAGTACATGTTAAGAAGTGTACTGATCACGGGGACCGATAGTAGAAAATAATACAGACTTGGTCCTTGCCATCATATGCCTTACATCTAGTCAAGAAAATCCAAAACTGACATTATAAGGAAATGAGACGAGGATTTTTCTCTGAGCGATAAAGGGACCTTGTAGATGTTGGTAAAAGCTTCCCTGAACAAAGGATGACCAAGCTGAGACCTGAGGATGACTAGGATTTGGCCAAGTAAAGAATGATGTTAGAAGAAGGAAGTGGCCTCTTCCAGGCATAATTTAAATATTACTAGTTCAAAAAATTTCAACAAATCAAATGACTGTACTATAGAAAGTGGAAGGAAGCCTGATGCAAGAAAGAGAAGAAGGTAAGAAGTTGGGGAGGTCTTTTGAAGTCTTTCTAAGGAGGTTGCACTTTTCCCAAAGGCTAGTGGTCTCTCAGTACACATTCCGTTACTCCCGGGCTATGTGTGCCTTTTCAAGTATGAATCTCTTCCAGTTGACTTTGCTTTTCAATTGGTTGGAAAAATACTTGGTAGAGAAGTGCACACTTGGTCACAGACATGTTGGGTATAATATTACATTTTTATTTGCAGCATTTGTGGTTGTGGAGCTGTCACAGCTCTGACCATGGTGCATTTGGTTTGGCATTAGCCAACAGCTTGTTGTTTAAATAATATTCACAGCTTGCTTAAAACAGCATAGTGCAAAATTTCATGTTATTCCCCAGCATAATCAGATCAGTGACACATGTTGGCAAAGCAAAGAAAATAGTTTTAGGAGGTATCAATGATCTTTCTTGGTACAGTCCTACTGTGATACAGGTCTTCTCTAATTAATTATGTGTGAAAATTCTGCTTTCAGTATACTTGGAGGCCAAAACCCTCCCTAGAGGGATACAAAGTAGAGGTTTGTTTTAAACTATCTTTTGGGGTCATCTTTGGTGTTCCAGAGGGTAAGACTCCTCTCTTCCAAGGCAGGGGGCATCAGTTTGATCTTGGTTGAGGAACTAAGATCCCACAAGTGGTATGGCCAAGAAAAACAAAATTTAAAAAAAAAAAAAAAAGAGAGAGAGAAAGAAACTGTCTTTTAATGCTCTACCTTTGATCCTTCTCTGTTCTTTTAGAGTTCTCTTACGGAGTTTCCTTCTGTGATGAATGGTTACATAGAGGGACTGTTGTTTTTCAGTCTCTAAGTCATGTCTGACTCTTTGCAACCATATGGACAATGGTACACTAGGCTCCTGTCCATGGGGGTTCTCCAGGCAAGGATACTGGAGTGGGTTGCTGTTTCTTCCTCCAGGGGTCTTCATGACCTAGGGATTGAATTTGCATCTCCTGCAGTGGCATGCAGATTATTTACCTCTGAGCCACAAGGGAAGCCTTACCTAGAGGGCTACCCTACACTTATTATTACATGGGATTATTGGTTGTTCATCTGACCAGTCTGTATTCTCTATCGCTGAAAACCTCAAAACTTATACATTCTCAGTTCCATCCTTTTTGGGTCTTCCTAGGTGATTTTTTAACTAACCTCTCAATTTTAATTCATCCTGATGCCTCTATGCCTGCTTTACCTCTTGAAAGTATTTGTACTATAAATGATGAAAGATGCATTAAATCAGTTTGTACTCATGAGATCTCAAGCTTCAGGGCTACTTCAGGGCTAATGAGTTGACAACATCTTGTTTATTAGGGAAAAAAAATAAGAATGAGAGATGGGACTTGTAGCCACTTTAATTTGATCCTTACATGTCTGATATGTGGTTGTTTATGACTGGTCAATTCCCAGGGAATCTTTTATTGTTACTATTTTTTGATCCCACTAGGCCTTCATTGCAGTTCACAGGCTTTCTCTGGTTGCCCAGTGGCATGTGGGAACTAAGTTCCCAGATCAGGGATCAAGCCTGCATCCCCTGTATTGGAGGGCAGATTCTTAGCCACTGGACCACCAGGGAAGTCCCCCAAGGGATTTATCGTAATAACATGCCAGACGAATTTTACTGTCTCCTGAGTGTTTGTGGCAGTCTGCCCTATTTTAGGTGAAGCTGCTTGGCTGCATACAGCAAAAATATCCATTTTAGAGGAGCACTGATTCCCAATGCTTCCCTGATGCCTCAGATGGAAAGAATCTGCCTGCAATGAAGGAGACCCAGGTTTGATCCCTGGGTTGGAAGATTCCCCTGGAGGAGGGCATGGCAACCCAGTAGTCACCGAGAGTGATTTGCTGTCTAACTTCTTGGAGAGTTGTTGACTTTTCCCCTCCATTTCTAAAATATACTTCTTTCCATATATTTCCATAAAATAAGTATGAAATGATTATCAAAGTATTTGAAAACTGCAAAGTACACACAAATAGGAGACAGTATTTAAATGCTCTGTTTTAGAGTTCCATAGATTTTATTTGTGTAAGATTTAGACTGGCTTCTCAGATGAAGAATTCAAGTCTATTGCAATTCAAATACTGATGTATATAATAAAATTTAAAAGGCATATATTTTTATTTATTTAACCAGAACTCCCAGTTATAACTCCTTATTTGACTGAAGTAAAATTGTACCGTATAAGAGAAATATATCCTCTCCAAATAGAATGTGCAGGAATAACATCTGAAGATTTATTACAGAAACAAAACAAATGGTGCACAATTAAAATAGCCTTGTTCTCCAGGAAGAATGTCCCTCGCAGGCTTCAAAACCCTGACTCTACTTTTGGATTTGTCTTGTCTAGCATATAAACTAAACTAAGAATCTAAAGTATTTTAGGGTGATGCAGTCTTTTAATTTAGGGGTCATGTTCCATGAAATCAAAGGGTGCTTGGGAAAGTATGATTCAAAACGTGGCCCAATACGAGGTGGTATCCATGGGTATCAGGGACCTGGCTTGACCCAACTCCTGGGCTGCTGCCATCATGGTCATTAATTATGCCCATCTATCCCTGGAAGTGTCAGCTGCTCCTCCGTCATCAGGTAGATCGTCTGCTCATGCTACTTGGCCAAGTGAGCTTTGGCTGTTCATTCCAGGATGGCTAATAATGGGACAGCAGCTTGGGGCCATTTCAAAGTGGCCCTTCTAATTGTTGCCCTCTCTGGGCCTCTGGGGATCTTAGAATAGTCCGTTCTCTGTATATGCCAAGCCAAAACCAAAATCACAACCCAAACCATTCCTGCCAGCATTTCAATTAGTTAGGAAATCAAGAAGGCCCTAATCTCCTTGAAAGGTCAACCTGGAAAGAGCTTTTTCACTTTTAATAAATCTGATTTCAAAAGTATTAAATACATTAGTTATCATAATATCTTTCAACCTGATGGAAATTTAAGATTTTTTTCTTGACCTAGAACTTTCTTATCTGATTTCTTGCCTATAGGATTTCAAAGGGTTATAGAAAACAGAATTGAGAAATCAGCTGGGTGGAGTAGCATGATCTAGAGGAAGAAAAACTGGCCTGGGGTCTGCCTGACGTGAGTGTGAACCCCAGCACTACCAGCAAATGGTCTGTCTTTAAAAAGTTACCACAAACTTTTCACATGGAGTTTTGGATTAGATAATGAATACAAAAACTCTAACAGTAAGATGTAGAATACACGCTAGTTCCATTTCTCCATAGGAATAAACATGTTATAAAGAGACCATTGTGTGAAATTTACTGGTACCATAGCTTTCCATGTAGCTGAAGGTCAGATTTAGGACAGTAATTAGCAATGACAAAGCTGGGAACACATAAGAAGTTAAAGAATGGACAGGTCACCTGCTATAAAAACCATGCAGTTCTTTTCATTGAAACAACAAAGTGTTAACCCTAGAGCCTAACCAGATATCATGAAATGGAATCCTAGTACTTCAGAAATAATAGTGGTAAAGAAAGGTTAGCATCAACTGAGAAATAACTCTACAGAAAAAAATATGACACTAAATTGCTTGAGTTATTATTTTAGGAATAAATTTTGTGACTAAATACAACAGAATGGTCATCTTGTGCCATTAAGAGACACTTGAATTATGTTTGGTGTATTTATTTTATAATGCCATGAAGTGATTGAGATTTAGACACATAAATAGTTATCCTTATTCATCTGGAAAATATCATGTGAACATCACATTGACATATTAATGGGATATTACTATATTTTCTTCTTAATGACAAACAATGTTTTCCTATAGATTATTTTAAAAAATAATTCTCCCTTCAAAGAATCAGAGTAAGTTAAGAGAGTCTTCCAGTAATTTGGGTGCACTAAAGAACCAGTATGAGTGTATTTTTATGATTTCTTCTTGTTATGAGATGGAGTTTCTTTCTGTAAAACAAACATTTCTCACAAGGAACTTTTCTTCTCACAATACATTGAATGAACTAAGTTAGTTTCCAAGACTATTACTGAAGGGAATTTTAAAAATTTAGATTGGGAAAACTGTTTAACCCTATGGAAACATGCACACATAAGCAGAACAAAAAACTTGATTTCATCCCATTTCTCTTAATGACTACCATAGATCCAAGTAGTATTAAAATTAAGATTTTAGGACACTCTGTTAACTTTATTTCTGAGTCAGGATAAAAATTAGGGAAGGAAGGAAGGTTGATTCTAAGGATGTTTGTCTATTTAACTAATTAATCAAAGGTTGAATCTGATTTGTGTCTCTGCTTGGCATGAGGAAATTGGCAATTTTCCTTTGTAGGCCTGTGCTGCTATATAGAGCTATGACAAAATGTGTGTGTAAAGGGTAAGGTTACCATATATTCTTGTTTCCTCGGGGCAGTCCTAATTTATGCCTTATGTCTTTGCATTTTGTCTGGTTTAACATTTATCCAGTATTTATTTTTTTTAACAAAGCGTTATCATCAATGGTATATTAAAAATAAACCAGCTTGAGTTCTATCACAGTCTCATTCAGTAGCATGTGAGATACATTTGCAGGGAAGAGAGTTTTCCCTTTAGATTGTGATTAAGTCTGAAAGATCACATGGTGCTATGCTGCTTTTTTTCCAGCCCTTTCCAGGACATCTCCCTTTCAGTGACAGCAGGCTCCCTGATAAAGACAAGCCCTCCTGAACCTGAGTAGATAAGGAGAGTTAACTGCTTCTGGTCTTAAGTTGTGGTAGAAGAAGTTCTTGCTGTCCTTGCTGGTTACTTGGCTTTCCAGCAAGTTGGAGCTATGACCCAACCATGCAAAATGAACAAACCCTTCAAGCCATGTGGATGCAGAGCCATTGGGAAACAGAGTAAATTATACATTATGAACATATGAACTGTATATGGGAAATAGAGGTTGAGCAGTCCAGTGTAGACAGAAATCTGAATAAATCTGCTGTAGTGATTTTAGTAATTTATGGCATGGTGTTGAGTTGTCCAAAAACTTCGTTCAGGTATTTCTATACGATAGTACCAAAAACCCCAGAACAAATGAACTTTTTGGGCAACCAATACAAATCTATATCTAAGTATTTATTTTGTCCAGGTAGTCTGAGCTATTAATATTTCAGAATTATCAAAGAGAGTTCTTACAACTCAGGTGGTTTGCTGTTTCAACTCTTACTTGATTTTCATTTCTTTCTCAAAGCTAGAAAAATGGAAAATGAATTTTGAGGAGATTAGATTAGTGAAAACCTGGAAATGTAGTTTCTGTTTAGTTGCCAAAGGAGTGCCCAGTGAGATACCCTGAAAGTCTGAGGTTCAGTTTAAATGATCATTTGTGCTTTTTTGTTTTTTTTAATGCTTCTATTAAAAATATTTCAATAGACCCATTTGGCCTCGATGACTTTTAAATGTAATGTAATGAAAATATCAATTTCTCAAGTAACTGATAATGAATGAGAAACATGTAGAGAATGCTTATTGACATTTATTATCCACAAGGGGTGCTGTGGTGATGTCAGTAACCACGTGAAAACCCAAGACACAAATGTGCTGAAGGAACATTAGAAGCTATTTCAGTAACTACTAGTTATGTTAAGAAGATTGTATATGAAGAAGATGATGTAGCACATACAGCTGCAGAAAGTGCTTCTATCATCACTATACAACAGACCCTCTTATTTAGAATAAATGGCTGTTTGCCTGAGTTGATTTAGCTCATTTATCTCTAATTTTCATGTGCAAACAGTAAAACAAAAAGAGCTGTGTTAATTTCATTAGAGAAGAATTTTGCATATGTTAAGTGGTGCAAATTTTATTTCAATGTTATTAGCTGCTTCAAATAGAAAAAGCAATTCAGCTAATTCCAGTAATGGTTTGACTATTTCATTCAATTTATAGAATAAAGGTCAATATTTGGAAGTTGATTCTGTTGAAGGCAAAACCTTTGACACTGTTGTAAATGTTATTGTAGATTCAGGTAAAAATCCAAATATAATTTGAATTATTTTTTTGGCCATGATAATAAAATTACACATGGTGGAGGACTGAATCATCTTCAAAATGGCCTTGTTAAATTAATAGGCCTATAACAAAAAATTATTGGGAATGGTTCAATGTGTATGTAATTCATAATTCCAACCAAGCTGATACTTTTGGGGCTTCCCAGATGGCGTTAGTGGTAAAGAACCTGCTTGCCAATGCAAGAGACACAAGAGACACAGGTTCAGTCTCTGGGTTGTGAAGATCCCCTGGAGAAGGGAATGGCAACCCATTCGAGTATTCTTGCCTGGAAAATCCCGTAGACAGAGGAGTCTGGCTGTCTACAGTCCATGGGGTCACAAAGAGTTGGAACAACCAAACACACACTGCAAAAGCTGATATTTTTACCAATTGATATAGAAATTGTACGTCTCCAAATGTATAAGTATTATATACATATGGAGGTATTTTGAATAACTGATATACAAAGTCCACTGATATTCAATATAAAACAGAGTAAGACACTAAAGTATGGTAGTACATGCTTTTTCTCTGTTTGCTGTTCACAGACCAGATTTTAGAAATGTTTGAAACTTTGAACACTCTCTTTTCAGATCAACTTTAGTGTTCTATGATCACACTGAAATTTTTAGTATTCTAAATTTTGGTTACATTTTGTTCAAAATTAGTTGGGTGAAGGCTTTGATCAAAGTAGTCAATACTCGAAAGGCCATTTTTTTGTCGTTTTACCTTTAAAACTCTGAGTTGCAGTAACTGAGGGGGAAGAAAGGCTTGCAAACTGTGAAACTGGAATTTATTTCTCCATAAATATGGGGGGTACTGCATAAATTAAACTGTGAGAGCTTAAGTGATATAAAAATTATGTCACATAAATAGTGACATTTCATATGCAAAAGTGTACATAGCTTGACTTAGGGAAAATTGCATAATGTTACAAACATTAAAAACACTCGGATTCTAATTCTGGCTGAACTTAACAAAATCAATGAATTTCTACCAGAGGAAACTAAAAATAACATTTATCGAGTGTTGATTATATGCCAGCAACTTTTCACAGACTACCCATTAAGTCCTGATGACAGCTTTCTGAGATGGGTTAAATAAAATGATCTGTTCTCTAGATGAAGACATGAGGGATTGAAATGTCAAGTCACTTGTTCAAGATCGTCACTAATATATGAGATTTGAAACCAGATCTTCCTGACAAGAAAGCACTCTTGGTTACTACTCTCTACAGCTTCTGAGTGGTTAGGATTATGACAGAATTATCAGAGAAAGCTCTTACAACTCCAGTGGTTCACTGTTACAGCCTTTATTTAGTTGATGTTTCTTTTTGGACCCCAGTTGAAATGGAAAGTTATGTTTTGGGGAGATTAAAGTCAGGAAAGCCTGGAGATAAAACTTTTACTCAGCTGTAAACAGAGTGCCCAACAGGATATTCTTCAGAGTTTTGCATTTCAGTGTCAGTCATAGCTAATATATAAGGCAGAAGGATGGGATTGTCAGGTGATATTTTTCCAAGTCTGTAGTGATCAAGACCTCCTTAAACTTAGAGATCTGCCAGCTAAGAAAAAAATAAAATCTACACAGGAACTCGTGGAAATATTTTGTGGTAGCAGGTGATTTAATCCAACATTCATAACTGGGTAATTAAATGAGGATTCCTTCTTCAAGGCAAAAATTAGGAGGAAAAAATCATCAAAAAGAATATTTATAGTCTTGAAAACCAGAGAGACCAAAACTGTGTGATATAGGCTGGTCTTCTTCAAACATGCCATATATTAAAATTACCTGGGACATGTCAAATAGTACATATATGCTCCCTGAGAAGGGCTACATCTGAATTTCAGGCAGTGGGATCCATGTATGATTTTTAAGAACTTCCACAGTGATTCTTTGACCAGTCAGAATTAGGAACCACTAGACCAGAGTACTTTCAAGTGATAGAAAGCTGCTGCATTTAGTTACTTGGAAAGAATTTGCCCTGGGAAAGTAGTTTAGTTCCTTTAAAAATATTTGTGTAGAGATTTTGGGGGGATATTTAGAGGCAGAGAGACTAGATAGTTCAAGTTATTTTACCTCTTGTGCTTGAGCAAGCAAAAGACAATCTGGATGTATAAGAATAAGTATAGATTTTAGTGAATTCTGCTAAATTATGATTAGGATGATAGATAAGGAAAGAGTATAATTGAGTGATAATGAATGATCCCACTAGCACCAGTACTACATAACCTGATGGGCATCCTCTTCTTTATCCCCCTTCATCCAGTTTCTAGTGAGTTTTTGCAATCACCTATCCTCATGGGTGCACCTCCTCCCACCTAGTAACCTATTTTCTATCATTTCCTCCGTTTGTCACCCTTGGGAGCCACTGTTATCATGATCAACACCACATATATAGTAGGCACCTGCTATGTGTAGGCTATTGCACGAGGTACAGAAATAGTCTAAGTCATTTCCTGGAGAGAGTGGACTTTGATCTAGTTTGAGACAGAGGACATTCATCAAGACCAAGTGCCAGGTGGCTAAGGATCAAACAGATGGTCAGAAAAAAGTATATTGTAGAAGAGTAGGCAGATGCGGTATGGAGTAGCTGGGGTTCAAACTAGGAAGTGAAGGAAGTATCAGGACTTAAGTTGATAGAAATAAAGGGTATTCAGCAAAGATCCAGAAGCAGGGAAGCTTATGGTTCTCTGTAAAACAACAAATAGGCCAAGTGAGAGGGCAGTTTGGTTGTTTTTCTTAAGGGGGAGGGTCTGACCTAGACAGTTGTTGTTTATCCTAATGTCCGAGTCTCTTGAGACCCAGGGAACTGTAGCCTACCAGCCTCCTTTGCCCAGGCAAAGAAATGGGTTGACATTTCCTTCTCCAGGGAAGCTTCCCATCCCAAGGATCAAAGGGTATCTCCTGCATTGGCAGGCAGATACTTTACCACTGAGCCACAAGGGAAGCCTGGGCTAGACAGTTAGAACTATACTTTTTTGGTATAGTGAGTTTAAGGTAGAAGACAATATTAAGCTGATTAGGTTGGCTTTTTACTTCACCACTACTTTCTTTAGCAACTTATTACCAACTTATGAGAAGATTAGAAGACACAGAAGATGGATACATTTGAATTGCAAATGCTGAGCTAAATGTCTAGTGTCTTTCTCCCAGTGCTGGGATCATAGCATCAAAGTAGGTAAGGAGCTTTGGAGAATATTATTCAGTCTTTCATTTTACATTTATCTTAGGATTTATCTTAGTCAACTCAGAAAGTTAGCTGAGTCAGAAAGTTAGCTTTTGAAGCTCTTTGCTCTGCAAAGTGTGACTTTCTTCAACTATGCAATATTAGTAAGTTTGATTCTTTTTCAATTTCCTGAATTGTGACTAATTTGGAGACTTCCAACTCATTTTCGCTCATTAGATTTCATTCTTAATTTTGAATGTAGAGCAATGGAAAATCGAGGCAAGAGCAGTGTTGGAACATGAGATTCTGGGTTCTACTGTAGGCTGTGACTTTGGCTAGCTTACAGTACCTTACGTAGGTTCCCAGTTTCTGTTGGCCTTGGATTCCTCGTCTGCAAAGGATGGAGGTTATGATAAGAGGGTACTACAATATTGGGAATATACAATATTGGAAATGATGATACAGGAGATGGAGTTAATGTCGACATTTTAGGAATCAATGAACTAAAATGGACTGGAGTGGGTGAATTTAACACACATGACCATTATATCTACTACTATGGGCAAGAACCCCTTAGAAGAAATGGAGAAGCCATCATAGTCAACAAAAGAGTCTGAAAGGTAGTGCTTGGATGCAATCTCAAAAACGACAGAATGAGCTCAGTTTATTTCCAAGCAAACCATTCAATATTATGGTAATCCAAGTCTATGCCCCAACCAGCAATGCTGAAGAAGCTGAAGTTAAATGGTTCTATGAAGACCTACAAGATCTAGAACTAACACCCCAAAAAGATGTCCTTTTCAGTATAGGGGACTGGAATGCAAAAGTAGGAAGTCAAGAAACACCTGAAGTAACAGGCAAATTTGGCCTTGGAGTATGGAATGAAGCAGGGCAAAGGCTAATAGAGTTTTTCCAAGAGAACGCACTGGTCATAGCAAACACCCTCTTCCAACAACACAATAAAAGACTCTACACATGGACATTACCGGATGGTCAACACCAAAATCAGATTGATTATATTCTTTGCAGCCAAAGATGGAGAAGCTCTATAGAGTCAGCAAAAACAAGACCGGGAACTGACTGTGACTCAGATAATGAACTCTTTATTGCCAACTTCAGACTTAAATTGAAGAAAGTAGGGAAAACCACTACACCATTCAGGTATGTCCAAAATCAAATCCCTTATGATTATACAGTGGAAGTGAGAAATAGATTCAAGGGATTAGATCTGATAGACAGAGTGCCAGAGGTTTGTGACATTGTATAGGAGACAGGGATCAAGACCATCCTCAAGAGAAAGAAATGCAAAGAAGCAAAATGGTTGTCTGAGGAGGCTTTACAAATAGCTGTGAAAAGAAGAGAAGCAAAAAGCAAAGGAGAAAAGGAAAGATATAAACATCTGAATGCAGAGTTCCAAAGAATAGCAAGAAGAGATAAGAAAGCCTTCCTCAGTGATCAGTGCAAAGAAATAGAGGAAAACAACAGAATGGAAAGACTAGAGATCTCTTCAAGAAAATTAGAGATACCAAGGGAACGTTTCATGCAAAGATGAGCTCAATAAAGGACAGAAATGGTATGGACCTAACAGAAGCAGAAGATATTAAGAAGATGTGAAAAGAATACACAGAAGAACTGTATAAAAAAGATCTTCATGACCCAGATAATCACGATGGTGTGATCACTCACCTAGAGCTAGACATCCTGGAATGTGAAGTAAAATGGGCCTTAGGAAGCATCACTACGAACAAAGCTAATGGAGGTAATGGAATTCCAGTTGAGATATTTCAAATCCTAAAAGATGATGCTGTGAAAGTGCTGACCTCAATATGTCAGCAAATTTGGAAAACACAGCAGTGGCAACAGGACTGGAAAAGGTCAGTTTTCATTCCAATCCCAAAGAAAGGCAATGCCAAAGAATGCTCAAACTGCCACACAATTGCAATCATTTCACATGCCAGTAAAGTAATGCTCAAAATTCTCCAAGCCAGTCTTCAACAGTACATGAATCGTGACCTTCCAGAAGTTCAAGCTGGATTTTGAAAAGGCAGAGGAACCAGAGATCAAATTGCCAACATCCGCTGGATCATGGAAAAAGCAAGAGAGTTCCAGAAAAACCTCTATTTCTGCTTTATTGACTATGCCAAAGCCTTTGACTGTGTGGACTGCAACAAACTGTGGAAGATTCTGAAAGAGATGGGAATACCAGACCACCTGACCTGCCTCTTGAGAAATCTGTATGCAGGTCAGGAAGCAACAGTTAGAACTGGACATGGAACAACAGACTGGTTCCAAATAGGAAAAGGAGTACATCAAGGCTGTATATTGTCACCCTGCTTATTTAACTTCTATGCAGAGTATATCATGAGAAACGCTGGGCTGGAAGAAGCACAAGCTGGAATCAAGACTGCCAGGAGAAATATCAATAACTTCAGATATGCAGATGACAGCACCCTTATATCAGAAAGCAAAGAACTAAAGAGCCTCTTGATGAAAATGAAAGAGGAGAGTAAAAAAGTTGGCTTAAAGCTCAACATTCAGAAAACTCAGATCATAGCATCTGGTCCCATCACTTCATGGCAAACAGATGGGGAAACAGTGGAAACAGTGTCAGACTTTATTTTTTTGGGCTCCAAAATCTGTAGATAGTGACTGCAGCCATGAACTTAAAAGACTCTTACTCCTTGGAAGAAAAGTTATGACCAAGCTAGACAGCATATTAAAGAGCAGAGACATTACTTTGTCAACAAATGTCCATGTAGTCAAGGCTATGGTTTTTCCAGTAGTCGTGTATGGATGTTAGAGTTGGAATATAAAGAAAGCTGAGCACCAAAGAATTGATGCTTTAGAATTGTGGTATTGGAGAAGTCTTTTGAAAATCCATTGGATTGCAAAGAGATCCAACCAGTCTATCCTAAAGGAAATCAGTCCTGAACATCCATTGGAAGGACTGATGTTGAAGGTGAAACTCCAATACTTTGGCCACCTGATGCAAAGAACTGAATCCTTTTAAAAGACCCTGATCCTGGGAAAGATTGAAGGCAGGAGGAGACGGGGATGACAGAGGATGAGTTGGTTGGGTTGCATCACTGACTCAGTGGACATGAGAGTGAGTAAACTCCAGGAGTTGGTGTTGGACAGGAGGCCTGGTGTGCTGCAGTTCACTGGCGTTGCAAAGAGTCGGACACGACTGAGTGACTGGACTGAACAGAACTGAACAAGACTAGGAGTCTTGATTTGCTCTGAATTGAATACTTTTTCGTGTTGGAGGTATCACTTGCTAGAAAGTTGGACTGTGTCACAACCGAGAATATGTAGTAGGAGAATTGCACGATTTAGCCTCTTGCTAAATGTATACTGATGTGGTGGGTTATTCTATTACATGCTAAGTATTTCTTAATCAGTTGTTAGAGTTGGCATTAGCGAATGGGTCACCAATGAGTGCAGCTCTGAAATCTTAGCACAAAGAAAGTAATTTTGCCTTCTTTTGCTGACTCTAGGAAAATTTAGCAAGAGAGAAAAAATCTGCAGAGATGGTTTTGACTAAAACTTGGCATTTTGCTTTAAGTCTGTCCACAAAGATACTCATTCATAATCAATGAATGCTTATTAAATTAGATGAATCACTATGGCCCAGAGGGAATTTCATTGCCCAAATACAAAAGCATTGTCTTCCATAGCAATTCTCACATATAGTGATAGGTTATAGCTTTCTGCTGTGAATTTAACTCTATTTTACACTCATGCATTGCAATCATCACTTTCCTTGGATCAAGCCATCTAGATTTTAAAAAACACTTTTTTTTTTCATCATTTTATTTCAGTTGCAAGTCTCTTTCCTCCTGTAGGTCCTGACATTTGGATGCTACCTTTATTTTCTAGACACTCAACTGACATCTTTGTTTTCTATGTGATATTGACATAGATAAATTCAAATATGTTAACTTTTCCATCACAATCAGTAATTTTGGAGCCAAAAAATTCCCTGTTCTAAAAAGAGTAAAAGGAAAAGGGAGATAGATATCAGAGAAACCATTTGTAATGAAAATACCTCAGGAGAAAAATTATTTGTTCATAGCCATTGTGGAGAGAATCATCTTGTTCCTGGATGATGATTTCTGGAAATATTTTTTCTTGGTGTTTAAATCCATCAGAATAAAACCACATGGGCTTTTTAAGGAAATGGCAAGTTGAGGCTAAGTTATGGGAGACTCGTATCATAAAGGAAAGGTACGAGTTAAGATACAAGAGTGACTACTGTACTGAAGACACGCTCAAACAACAGCAGCTTAAATAGGATAGCAGTTTACTTATATCTTATGTCAGAGGTCTGCTAGATCACCCCAGGTTCCTGTGGTGGCCTTGCGATCTCAAAGGGACACAAGCTGTTTCTGTCTTGGTGATCTGCCATCTGTAATGCATCGCTTTTATCTAGTGGTTCAGGATGGCTGTTCCTGCTGTGATCACCACATATACACTTCAGTCAGCAGAAAGAAGGAAAAGGAAGATGCAGGCAGGTTCTTTTTTGTTGAGTACATGATGCAAAAGTTACACTATCACTTCTATTCTCATCCATTTGGCCAAAACCTAGTGATGCAGTCTCATCTTGCTGCAAAGGAGATTAGACTAGGTAGTCTTAAGCTGGGTGACTGTGTACACAGCTGGCTTGTTAGTAGGTTACAATGAAGAATTGCAGTCTGTGTCACAGTAAATTAAATGTACTGAATATCTATTTTGTGCAGTTAATTATCTATGTGAATAATAGTGACAACTATAATAATAGAGTGACCCTTGTGGTGTGGATGTGCTCAGTCATGTCTGACTGTTTGCAACCCCATGGACTGTAGCCCACCAGGCCAAAGAATACTGGAGCAGGGTTCTGTTTCCTACTCTGGAACTATAATAATAATCATAGCAATAGAACTGCAACTGCCTCATTCCTTACATTATATCTAATCTTCCAACAATCTTACAAGTGAAGCAATAATCTTACAGAGAAGAAAACTGGTACTCAGAAAAGAAAATCAATTTGTTTAAAAAAAAAATACATAGCTAGAATAACATCTTTGAAATTATAGATAAATTCTCTGATTTCTGGAGTTCTCTGAAGGCTAGCAAAAAGATGCTGAATTTTCTTCCATAGGATGTCAGAAATTGAAGAAAATGATAAAAATTAGATGACAGATATGTTTTAGGGTCAGGATAGATTGTGGAGTAGAGAAATGGAATATAGGGAAATGTCATAGGAACTGAGTACCTAGGATCATGGGGCCTTAGATCAAACTGACAAGGGTGAAAATAAAATTATAGGGATAAACGTAGCAGTTGTAATTCGAGAATGCTCCAGCCAAAAGATGGAAGCTGCACCATTTACTTGAATGAGAGACTTTCATATGAGAAGTCTTAAAATGAGTGTAAAATTATTAACAAAAAGGGTTAAAAATAAAGTCTAAGATAATGATCCTCAACCCAGTGTGATTTTTGCCTCTCCCACCCCCAAAACATTTGGCAATGTCTGGAGACATTTTTGGTCTTAGGGAACTTGTGGGGAAGGTTACTGGCGTTTGATGGATAGAGGACAGGAATACTGTTACCCATCTTGAAGTACATAGAATAAGCCTCAAAACAAAGATGTATCCAGCCTGAAATGTCAGTATTACTGAGGCTGAGAAGCCCTGCTTTATGGTATCAAGAGGTAGTGGCTGTGGGAAACAGCTACCACCTCTGGGCTTCTAGAATAAAGGAAAGGGATTGGAATGATTAACATTGACAAGATTAGAGAGGGAGACTTGTAGTGCTAGAACTCAGACCTCTGAGGAGGGGACAAAGATCTTCACAACCCAGATAATCACGATGATGTGATCACTCACCTAGAGCCAGACATCCTGGAATGTGAAGTCAAATGAGCCTTAGGAAGCATCACACGAACAAAGCTAGTGGAGGTGATGGAATTACACTTGAGGTATTTCAAATCCTAAAAGATGATGCTGTGAAAGTGCTGACCTCAATATGTCAGCAAATTTGGAAAATGAAGCAGTGGCAACAGGACTGGAAAAGGTCAGTTTTCATTCCAATCCCAAAGAAAAGCAATGCCAAAGAATGCTCAAACTACCCCACAATTGTACTCATTTCACACACTAGTAAAGTAATGCTCAAAATTCTCCAAGCCAGGCTACAACAGTACGTGAATCGTGACCTTCCCAGATGTTCAAGCTGGTTTTAGAAAAGGCAGAGGAACCAGAGATCAAATTGCCAACCTCTGATGGTTCATTGAAAAAGCAAGAGAGTTCCAGGAAACCATTTATTTCTGCTTTATTGACTATGCCAAAGCCTTTGACTGTGTGGATGACAATAAACTGTGGAAGATTCTGAAAAGAGGCGGGAGTACCAGACCACCTGACCTGCCTCTTGAGGAACCTATATGCAGGTCAGGAAGCAACAGTTAGAACTGGACATGGAGCAACAGACTGGTTCCAAATAGAAAAAGGAGTACGTCAAGGCTGTATATTGTCACCCTGCTCATTTAACTTATATGCAGAGTACATCATGAGAAACACTGGGCTGGAAGAAGCACAAGCTGGAATCAAGATTGCCGGGAGAAATATCAATAACCTCAGATATGCAGATGACACCACCCTTATATGAGAAAGCAAAAAAGAACTAAAGAGCCTCTTGATGAAAATGAAAGAGGAGAGTGGAAAAGTTGGCTTAAAGCTCAATATTCAGAAAACGAAGATCATGGCATCCAGTACCATCACTTCATGGCAAACAGATGGGGAAACAGTGGAAACTGTGACAGACTTTATTTTGGGGGCTCCAAAATCACTGCAGATGGTGACTGCAGCCATGAAATTAAAAGACGCTTACTCCTTGGAAGAAAAGTTATGACCAAGCTAGACAGCATATTAAAAAGCAGAGACATTACTTTGCCAACAAAGGTCTGTCTAGTCAAGGCTATGGTTTTTCCAGTGGTCATGTATGGATGTGAGAGTTGGAATATAAAGAAAGCTGAGTGCCGAAGAATTGATGCCTTTTAACTGTGGTGTTGGAGAAGACTCTTGAGAATCCCTTGGACTGCAAGGAGATCCAACCAGTCTATCCTAAAGGAAATCAGTCCTGAATATTCATTGGAAGGACTAATGCTGAAGCTGAAACTCCAATATTTTGGCCACCTGATGTGAAGAACTGACTCCTTTTAAAAGACCCTGATCCTGGGAAAGATTGAAGGTGGGAGGAGACAGGGATGACAGAGGATGAGTTCATAGGATGGCATAACTGGCTTAATGGACATGAGTTAGAGTAAACTCCAGGAGTTGGTGATGGACAGGGAGGCCTGGCGTGCTACAGTCCATTGGGGTCTCAAAGAGTCGGACACAACTTAGCGACTGAGCTGAACTGAGGAGGGGGCCATTTGTTAGATGGTGCTCACCTCTTGGACAGTGAGGCTAGCTTGCTAAGTGTTTGGGAACGTACAAACTGGATCCACCTGAATGGTTAAAATTGGCATATTGGCATGTAATCAGACATAGGGTACAGGCAAAGAGGAATAAAAGTGATTTTTAGGTTGGATTCTAACTTCTACTAATACTGAGAGAAGTACTTCTGCAACTAGTTGATTTGTAAAGAGATATTTTCAGTGTTTAGATTATTGACCCTCCCCCCCCACCTCAAGTAGAGTCATCTAACAGGTGGGAGGACAGTAGAGATCAGGGAAGGAAAATAAAGAAACGAGTCCTCTGCCAGAGGTCAAGCTTGAAGCTCTAAGAGGAGGTTAAAATCAGCAAGGGAGAGACTGAATGGTGAAAGGAACTGAGTATGGAGCATGGAACTGTCATAACCTCCCCCTTTAGGAACAGGGAATAAACACATCATGTTCCGAGCATCTTTATCTTGGAAGAGTTGTTAGAGTTTTTATTTGGAAACGTTGCAGCTTTGGTAATGTCTCTTCTGGGTATCATAGTATTTACCAGGTCATTTTTGTTCTTATCTTTAGGCTATTCTTGAAAAAAAGTTTATTTTTTCATCAACCTATTTTTCACTTATTTATACTCTATAGAGTCTTTTTGTGAACTCATTCTTCCCATGTTTCCTTGGGCAAGAAATGTGTGTGGAAATGTGTGCATATACAAATTTCATAATGATTTTTATAATCATGCTTTTTAATTTTGCATAGTTTTTTTAAAAAGGCAAATTTCCACTTGTTTTTATATATACTGTTAAGTGTTGAATACTGGAACAGAAAAAAGACATAGGTGAAAGCTAAGGAAATATGAATAAGTTAACTATTAGTAATATGGCTGCTGCTGCTGCTGCTGCATTGCTTCAGTCATGTCCGACTATTGGTTTGTTAATTATAATAAATGGCCATACTAATGTATGATGTTAATAATAGAAGTTTGGTGTGGAACCCTGTACTATCTTCACAATGCTTCTGTAAATCTAAAACTATTCTGAAATGTTTAAGAAGGAGATTGTTACAGAACAACTTTTGTGTGTCTGATAACACAGTGAGGCCAAACGATACTGAAACAATGGAGTTTGGAGCAGAGGAAGATTTATTGCAGCCCCATGCAAGGAGACAGGTAGCTGGTGCCCCCCAAACCCCAAACTCCTCAAAGTGTTTCAGCAAAGCACTTTTAAAGGCAAGGTGAGGGAAGGGTGAAGTAGGTTGTTGTAAATTTTTGGTGTTGGAATCCTTTGTTGTTGCAGCTGTCCACAGAGGTCAGATGTTCCTGTAACCTCCAAAAAAATAAATGTTATTCTCTGTTCTGCAACTTTTTATCTCTATATAAATGGACTCTTAAAGGTCAGAGCCCTGAAATAGGCTATCCTTCATGTTTCAGGCTATAGGCAACATTCTTTTACAAAAGGACAGAACCAGCATGAGTGAAGCACAAGCAACAAAGCACAAAGGTTAAAGCAAAAGGAGCAGATCTAATATGGAGTTAGATTTGTTCTTCCCTATTAAAGATTTTCTGAATGGTTGAGATTTGAGAAATAGAAAAATGTATAAGCAGACATCCTTAGTTGCCCACCTCCTACCTAACCAGCTTTGTTCATACACTACTCTTTTCCATGTCATCCTGTGCTTCAGAAAGGATAATCCAGTTCTAGAGATTAGACCCCGTTAGAATTATCTAGGGCTGCTATAACAAAGTACAACAAACTGGGTGGCTTAAACAACAAAAATTTATTCTCTGAGATTTGAGAAGGTCAGAAGTTTAAAATCAAAGTGTCAGCAGGATTGATCCCTTCTTGAGAGAGAATGCAGTCCACATTTCTCTCCTGGTGGCTGGCAGTTGCTGGCAATTATTGGTGTTATTAGGCTTGTGGTTGTATTGTTCCAACCTCTGCCTCCATCTTTCCATCACCTTCTTCTCTATGTCTGCTGTTCCTCTCTTTTTCTCTTAAAAGTGCACAGTCTTTGCATTTAGGGCCCACCCTAAATTCTGGATGATGTCATCTCACGATCCCTAGCTCAATTACATCTAAATGAGTTCTCACTTACAGTTGCCAAGGCTTAAAACTTGGACATATCTTTTTCAGGAACACAGTTCAATCTGCTACATCCTGACTAGTTAATGGTGTGGCTGGTGATCAGTTTTGGCCTCTACTAGTGATCATTTTCAGCATGGTAATTTGTCACAATTCTGGCCAATGAGATGAAAAAGGAAAATTTCAGTGGGATAGCCTAGGAAAGATTTTCTTGCTCTTAAAAATTAAAAGAGGGAAAAGAAAGCCCCTCTCCTTTCTTTGAACATTGGTATGTCTAGATATTGTGACTGGAATTGCAGGGGCATAATGTGAGCATATGGAGATCTTGTTCAATGATAAACACTTTATGGAGACACTATAAGGACAGAGCCAACGGTCAGAAAGAAATCTACTTAGAATTCTGATATATTTATACCTGAAGCCTCCTATTTTCAGACATCTTATTGTCTAGGATAAAAATATCTTTGCTTTGTAAGGCATTTGAGTTGAGAGTTTCCATCCCCTGCAGCCAAAGGAAGTGCAACAGATATGTTATCTATGTTTACATATTTTTGCAAGCAAATTTAATGGTCTCAGTCATCCAATGGAAAATTTTAGATACTGTTAGAGTTTTCTCACAACCTAGAATGACATTGAATAAAAACTTAAATTGTATGGAGTTAAAATCTCATTATATAGGAGACACAAGATATCCTACTTAAACTACTAAAATTAAAGTAAAAATATGGTCTGAGCATTAACTAGTGGATTTTGATATACCAAATACTTTCTTTAAGTTTACTTTAAAATTTTCTGATAAATAGGTAATCCTTTCTAAAAGCAAATATAAATACCAATAGACTGTTTTAGTCAAGTTTTCATATATCTATAACAAATTATTAAATACTTAGGTTTGGAGTCAGTAATCTGCTACCTTCCAGAAGTGACTTTTTAATAAGAATTTCCCCTGTAAAAAGAATAAAAAGTAATTTAATTATTATCTAAAGGATTCTAGCCTCAAATCATATGCCAAATCTCTAAACTGGTACAGCTGCTCCACCCTGGAGGAATCTCTTTATTTTATCAAATTAAGCCCTCTGTGAAATAATATTGGAGCTGGAAATATATTTCCTCCAAATCAGATCATTTTGAAAAAAAGCACTGTGGGAAGTCTGGACTTTATGTCTACAGGCTAACTTTACTTGTTTTTTAAAAAATTATTTTCACTGTTTTTAGACTAGTTTCAGGCTGATTGTATTTTAGTACTGATTTGATTGATATTATTATTTCCTAATTTTATTTTATGACTAACTTTATTGGCATGAACATTTTGTGCTGAGTCACTCTTATCAAGGGCCACAGGAACATTTAAAGGGACATTGTATCAGGTGACACAGGTTGGGAGCACGAATCACCTTGTGGGTATAAGTGGAGAAAGGGAGAGGTGTAGGCTGTGTCATCAATGAGGCTGCCATGTTTCTGTGTCAAAACATTTCTTTTAGTAAAACAAGGAAATTCTTTTGTAATTCTAATGTTGCTAATATGATTGTTGCATATCAGTTTTGATGTGATATTTTTTCCTACACACTGTGATTTTAGTGCTCTTGAATTCCATCCTAATCAGTAAGTCTCCTTACTTATTCCTTAAAATATCTTGACTATAAAGACTAGTTATCATTTACTGTGTTACTCTAGGCTGGAAGCTGGACTGAGTGGGAGAATGTCATCAATGAAGGGAAAGGGAGGGATACTTGGAACATCTGACCAGGGATAGACACAAAGGGACCATTTCAGTAGCTCATGTCCTCTTGGGAAACATGGCTTCAGCCCCAGAATTGAGTTCTTGCTGGAGAGTGAGAAAGATGGAAGGATACAGATAACTTTTTAGAATTTTTTTAATGTATAGGGAACTCCTGGATTAAGTGGGCATTCTGCAAATACAGTTAAGCTATTTGTTTTGTATATTCTATTTAAATGGCATATGCCTATCAAATTGCTATTTATCTAATATGACATAAATAAAATAGAGGAGAGGGTCTCATTTTGAAGCTTTTGGGAAGAAGAGTGACTTTGTCAAAATTTTGTTTCACATCTATATTTTGAGATAGCTCTTCCATTGCTCTTTCCGTTGGTTTGTTTATTACACTACCTTGTCTGCATAAACAGAGCTTGGTAGACCTAAGTAGATTTTCTCATACCTCATTGATTGTCTGTATCTGTCGATATAGAGAAATATCAGGGACTAGTAGAGTCATTTCCAAATTTTTCTTCTAACAGTCCCTTGAACATCTTTTAAGTTAGTTCAAGACATGAACAGATAATCAAAGGAGCTCCTGTGTTTAGAATAGGTGGAGTGCAAAGTACCAGGAGGTCTTCGTTTCCATCTTTTGAAAATCAGTGTTATACTTATTTCAGTCAGTCAGCCAACAAATATTTATTTAACAATTACATTTGGAGATAATGTTCTTGCCTGTCTAGAGCTCACAGTCTAGGTCAGAAAGCAATCACCATATACATAAGCACACAAATAAATGCATACTTCATACAGGTAAATGTCCTAAAGGAAAAGAACAAGATGAGGAGCAAGAGAATAATGAAGTACTTACTTGAGGTTGAGTAGACAGGTAAAACTTTTTCTGAAGCAGTGGTGTTTAACCTGAATTTTAGATGAGTAGGAGCTGTGCCAATGGAGAGACAAGGACAGTCTTCCATTCAGAGGACCCAGTATGAAAGGCCCTGAGAGTTGGTGAACTTGCTGAAAGTGGGTGAACTTGCTGGAAATAAGAGATTGGGGTCAGAAAGGCCTTGACTGTGCTTGGCAACTCTGTGTCTCCTACCTGCCTCACCTATCTGTGATTAGGCTCCCTGCTTTCTTGATGCCTCAGTTGCTTTGGCTGAAATGTGGGGCCAATAGTAATCGTTGTCCTGGGGATTAAAGAAAACAAAAAGAAGATGCGTGTAGCAAGCACTGTATTAACATCATCACCATTGTCATTTTTCTCAGTTTATCTTTTGAAGAGTCTTTCTCATGTTGTTTTTCAGTTAGCCCCATTGTGCTTTATGGGCTTCCCTTGTGGCTTAACTGTTGAAGAATCTGCCTGCAGTTGCAGGAGACCTGGGTTCAATCCCTGGATTGGGAAGATCCCCTGGAGAAGAGAAAGGCTACCCACTCCAGTATTCTGGCCTGGAGAACTCCACGGACTGTATGGTCCATGGGGTCACAAAGAATTTCACTTTCATTGTGTTTTATACTGGGTGGTGGGAGAGATGTCACATGTTTTGAAAGTCAGAGCACGAAATCCTCTATACATTTTGGAAGCTGTGAGAATTAACACAAACTGGAGTAAAATCATCTTTACCATGTTCTCATGGCTGTATCTTTTCAGGAGCTAATAAGTTTGAACATGGAAATCTAAGAAATAGATTATCTTTCTGAAAGCTTCACCCCTTCTGTTTCTTCAGTCTTTCAAGTAAACCTTAGGGAGATGTTTTATTTCTTTGATTTTTGACTGGGTCAAACTGGGTCAAAATAAAAACCCATAAAGATAAGAGAACACCAGATATGTGATTATTTTCTTGCAGTTTTGTGTGGAAATGGGATCTCAGAATCTGAGAGCTCAAGGACCTTTTTTTTTTTTTTTTCTTAATATTCTGTTTAGATAAGATCTTTTAAAAAATTTATTGGAGTACAGTTGATTTAAAATGTGTCAGTTTCAAGTGTACAGCATAGTGATTCAGTTATATGCATACATATATTCATTCAAATTCATTCTTTTTCATATTCTTTTCCATATATGTTATTACAGAATATTGAGTAGAGTTTCCTGTGCTATGCAGTAAGTAGGTCCTTGTTGGTTATCTATTTTATATACCTTATATAATATTTTATACTGCCTGAGTGTTCAGGCTCACCTTCATGGCGAAGGCCTTCAGGTAGGACAGCTGCCCTGGGGGTAAGTGCTACTCTGATGAGAACAATCTCTGCTTTAGCTTTTGTCCTAAATTAAATAGTGAGGTGGAGAGGGCAAGAAAGGGAGGAAGCATCTATTTCATTGCTTCTTATAGCATACTTTTATTTTCTAAAAAAAAATGTCCTTTTGGGAATTAAAATTATCATGGTTTTTGACAGTAAAGAGATGAATTTGTTTCCAGCTATTATAGGGAAATTGGTTTGGTATGTCTTAGGCATAACACCTCCTTAATTTTCACAAACAGGAGACATTTTCTGATTTTACAGAAGGTTGTATATTTTAGTAATCATATGATGTAATCCACCTTCTTAATTGTCAGCCAGTCTTGTCTCATTCTGAATGTATTTCTTTGGGCATCACTTGTTCAAGTCTTTTTATTAACAAGAAAAAAAATAGAAACCATGAAAGCCATTATGATTATCCATCACTCTCATTCTACATTAATTTATTAGTTCTTTGAACAAATATTTCCTGAGCACTTACAATGCACCAGACTCTGAGCAGGCTTCAAGGAAAAAACATGGGCAAGACTGGTTACTCTTCTGTATCTTTCAAGCCATTATAGTTATCAGACAGCGCTTTTAATTTGTATTGGAGTGTAGTTGATTTACAATGTTGTGAGAGTTTCAGGTGTACAGCAGAGTGAATTAGTTATACGTATACCCACTCTTTCTTATATTCTTTTCTCATATAGGCCATTACAGTCTATTGAGTAGAGTACCCTGTGCTATATTGCAGGTCCTTATTATTAATACACACACACACACACACACATTATATATAGCAGTGTGTATATGTCAATCCCAATCTTACAATTTATTACAAATGTAGAAAAGAGTGTTTTTTGGAGTGAAATTTTTGTCTTTTTTAATAGTCGGTATTCTGCTTTTACTGTTTAGGACATTTTGGTCAGTGTTCTGTTGGTGTGAAAGTGTAGAAAATGGTATAATACTTTCATTTATTCACAATGTTTTAGTAGACTGCACAGCCCCAGACATAAAAGGGCAGATTTTATTTATACTAGCAATTATTTGTCCACATCTTTTATCTAGCATATTTTTCTGATTACACAAGATATCTAGATGCAGACATATGTCTTATATATGTATGTGTTCATACATTATATATGTGTACATATACACACATACATACACAACATAGAAAACTGAGACTATGAAAAAGCCCAAGGAATAAATTACTTGCAATCCTACCTCTAAGAGATAACTTATGTTAACATGTTGGATTATAGTCTTCTCAACCTATAGTATGTAGTCTATGCTCAACCTATGTGTTACACGTGCTGTGGGAGTGGAACCAGTATTTATTGAGTCTTTTTTTATTTTAATTTTATTTTATTTTTTAACTTTACAATATTGTATTGGTTTTGCCATATATTGAAATGAATCCAACACAGGTATACATGTGTTCCCCATCCTGAACCCTCCTCCCTCCTCCCTCCCCATACCATCCCTCTGGGTTGTCCCAGTGCACCAGCCCCAAGCATCCAGTATCGTGCATCGAACCTGGACTGGTGACTTGTTTCATACATGATATTATACATGTTTCAATGCCATTCTCCCAAATCACCCCACCCTCTCCCTCTCCCACAGAGTCCAAAAGACTGTTCTATACATCAGTGTTTCTTTTGCTGTCTCATATACAGGGTTATTGTTACCATCCTTCTAAATTCCATATATATATGTTAGTATACTGTATTGGTGTTTTTCTTTCTGGCTTACTTCACTCTGTATAATAGGCTCCAGTTTCATCCACCTCATTAGAACTGTTTCAAATGTATTCTTTTTAATGGCTGAGTAATACTCCATTGTGTATATGTACCACAGCTTTCTTATCCATTCATCTGCTGATGGACATCTAGGTTGCTTCCATGTCCTGGCTATTATAAACAGTGCTACGATGAACATTGGGGAGTCTTTTTTATTAGGTGCTATTAAGCTAGCACATACTTTTTCATTGAGTTATTCCAACCACCCTTGGGATGTTGTGTCCAACTTACAGATCAGGGACTTCAACTTACTAGTGTCTTCAGCTATTAAGTAAAAGATTTGAAGTTGAATGCACACGGGTAGTGTTTAAGAAAACTCCTTTTCTATAGAAGTTGTCTTTTCATTATCTAGATAGTTCCATATGTATCCAGATGCTTGGCAGGATGAGTTTAAAATTAGAAATTGACATTGTTCTGCTGGTAGTTGGGATGGAGGAGGGCTGCTTTTTATAATATATGACTCTGATGTTTTTTCTTTGCTTCCTTTTACTTAAAAAAACATTAAAACAAATCCCTTTGTAGAATAAGTAACTGAACTGGTCCAACTGTTTACTTCGAATATCGTACAGAGTTCGGAAGGACATTGATTCTGACATGAGGGCAAATGCCCAGTCCCACCTGGCACCCCTGGAGAGAAGGGAGTGGATTTCTGGCATGAGAAACCCTGCACCCCAAGCGTATGAAGTCAGCATGTGAGAAGCTCTGTACCCCAGGGACACGGAGTCAGCACGGAATGACTGCACCCTAGGGACGTGGAGTCAGTCCCGTCCTTGGACGCAGCATCATGCATCCTGTGAACGGACTGCGGCTGTCTCTACTGAGCAGTTTTCCTACAAATCTGGGCAGAATGACTGGACTTGGTATCGCAACCAAAATATTCAAGTAATAACAGGGTTCTTTTCAGCACCTATTCTTAGTGTAGTAAAAGCAGTTATGCAGCTATTCTCACAAACCGAATCGTAAAATATAAGACTTTGGGCCTCCCTATCACAAGCTGGTTTTATTGGTTCTGTTTTCAAAACATTTGTTTATAATCATTGTAATTGCGTTACCTTTCCTCCACGTGGTAAGTGCTGCCACACCCCGGTCAAAGGAAGTGAGTAGAAGTAGGGTCAGTCACGTTGTGCTTTTGTGGATTAAAGTTTTCTCATAGAAACTATAAAGTTTCATCTAAAAACCCTTCTATAAACTATAAGTAAGCCCCTAAGAGCTACTTGAATATCTGTACATGAAATGCTTAATGTATGTACAAAGACCAAAGTGGCTTTTGCTTTGCTAGGGTGCCCTTCTAAAATTCCACAGTCTTTCAAAATTACAACCACAAGGAATCCTGGAGGCAGGTGGCATTTGTATGTCACCTAATGGCCACAGTGTTGTGTCTTAGAGTGTGCCATGCGTACAATCAAGGAATCCACACATACCCCTGGCAGTTTAGAATATTTGTGATAGAGAAGTGTGCTGGGGTAAATTAGGATGGCGCTTTGGCTTTGGTTTTAAATTTCTTAGATTTTAGAAGTCCAAGTCATGCTTTTGCCTTCCTTAACAAGGTCTAATATTCAAAATATGAGCTGGAAGTCTTTGTGAGGGTACTCAGATGTTATCTATACTTTCATGTTTAGTTCCTAAAGAGTTTGAAAATGTACTCATTGAAGTAATCCAGAAAGATTAAAAACAAATATTATATATTAAAGCATATATGTGGAATCTAGAAATACGGTATCAGTTCAGTTCAGTTCAGTCAGTCAGTCATGTCTGACTCTTTGCGACCCCATGAATCGCAGCACGCCAGGCCTCCCTGTCCATCACCAACTCCCGGAATTCACTCAAACTCACCTCCATCAAGTCAGTGATGCCATCCAGGCATCTTATCCTCTGTCGTCCCCTTCTCCTCCTGCCCCTAGTCCCTCCCAGCATCAGAGTCTTTTCCAATGAGTCAACTCTTCGCATGAGGTGGCCAAAGTACTGGAGTTTCAGCTTTAGCATCATTCCTTCCAAAGGTGATCCTATTTGCAAAACAGAAATAGAGACACGGATGTAGAGAACAATTGTATAGATACCAAGAAGGAAAGGTGCATGGTGGGAGGAGCTGGGAGACTGGGATTGACATATGCAGTATTGACACTATGTATAAAATAGGTAGCTGATGAGAACATACTGTATAGTTCAGGAAACTCTACTCAGTGCTCTAGGTAACCTGAATGAGAAGAAAGTCCAAAAAGAGGGGACATGTGAATATGTATGGCTGACTTATTTTGCTGTACAGAAGAAACTATCACAGCATGGTAAAACAACTATATTCCAATAAAAATTAATTTGAACCAATAGACTCATTAATTCGAAATGCTGCTGTGGCAGTAAACATTTTATGGAAGATTTTCCTGCTTAAGATACTGATCGGATCATCATGACAAATACCAGCTATGATTCACCTTGTAAGGGGAAAGGGACCTTGGAAATAGGTGGATATTCAGGAGGGATGACTTTATTTTTTCCTCTCAGCAAAAGCAAAAACCTTTTATCCTCCTTGGCCCTTCTCTTAAGATAAAAATACTGTAAAGCAATCTCTTTTTAAAAAAAACAAACAAACCATAAAACAGTTTTTCAAAATTATGAAGTGCAGGTCTGGAGGGGTAAGTTTTCAGTGAGGAGACCTGGATGTCTGCTGTCATGAAAAGGAGGCAGGCTTACATTCCTTTAGTGTATGACAGCCTGGACTAGGGCTGGTTTCACATCCTTGATCCCCAGAGTGGGCTCCATCAGGGCCGCCCACAGCAGCAGCTTAGAGGTTAATGTTACCCGCAGCTCCGCTGCGGCAGGCAGATGACTCATTCTACCTTCTGAGGGGAACCTGTTGGCGCTTCCTTACAGGGTCTCAGTATAAACAACACACAGGGAGCTGGTTCTTTGTTGGCAAGGTCTATTTTTGTGGGAGGTAGGGAGCAAAAGGAGAGGCAATAAAAAGAGACTTAGATAGTTGAAAACTACAAATCTCAACATGGCAAGCAGTTCAGAGTGTGGTAGCTGGCCAAGAGGAGGAACTTTAAGTGCACAAACACACGTCTAATCTTGAAGACCCTCCAGGTAGCTCTGCAGTGGGGAAATGTCTGTTCTCTGGACCCCACAGAAGAGCCCCCTCTGTGTTTCTGCTTAGCCTGGCTGTGCTCACTATCACCTCCTGCCCTGTCTTCAGTTCCTTGTCTCCTCTTTTCATTTGTCTCTCTCTACTGGCTTCTTTGAAAACTGGTGTCTAACCTAGACACGCCATCACTTTTTGCTGGGTCGGATTCTCCCTTTCATCAACCAGGAACCTCTCACTAGGGAACAGCTTTAAAGGGCATCTGGAAACACCCAAGTGGGCTTCACATTTTCCCTGTGGAGGAGAACTTCCATGTTTGTTCAAGCAGAGAACTCCCTGTGACCCAGATCCCCCCAGAAGCTGTATAGTGGCCTCTTTGGAACTTTTTTCCTGAAGGCTGTGGAGACCACAGGCTTTGCAGTTTTCACATAAAGAATGACTCTACACTCAGTCTTACTAGAGTGTGAAATTGATGTGCAGTGTTGAGTCAGATGATTTTTCCCTCTATCATGGAGAATCTTTTAGAAATATTACAATAGGAAGCTGAACTGTTTCTTTACTATCTCATTTATGGGAAACTGGTTATGTGGTGCTAGTTTAACGAATGGTTTATACAAACATCATGCATAGGGAAATGAACACATTTTTTTTTAAGTGGCAAAAATTATTGTATTCTCCTAATATAATGGTTAGAAGCATATTCCCAAAATGCCCATGAAAATACAGGGAAGTTTGGCCACAGGTGGATTTGCAAGTTTTCTTATCCCAGCTGAGGGGTGCTTGTGACTCAAGTATTGAAAACAAGGAAAAACTCATATAAACAAATTCCGTATCTAGTTCTCTGGAAGAATAGTTTGAGACATCTCTTTAAAATGAAAATCTGACTGTGGCCTGACCTTGGGCTGTAGATCCTACATCATCCAGCTCAACTTCAGAAGTCATGTCTTGCCACCACCATCTGACCACCTGGCTCCAGTTCTGTCTGCTGGACCGTCCAAGCTTCTCTCTGCTCATAGCCTTTACCCATGTCACTCCCTCTGCCCTCGATGGTCTTTCAAGTACTCTGATCAGCTGAATTCTTCCTCACTCTAGATGGTTTTTTTTTTTTTTTTTAATTGAAGTATAGTTGATTTACAATATTGTGTTAGTTTCAGGTGTACAGCAAAGTTAATTGGTTTTATATTTACATATTTATCTATGTCTTTTTTCTGTTCTTTTTCATCATAGTTTACTACAAGATGTTGAATATAGTTCCCTGTGCTCTACAGTAAATCCCTGTTATTTATTTTATAAATGCTAGTATGCATCTGTTAATCCCCTACTCCCAATTTATCTCTCCCCCTCTTTCCCTTTTGGTAGCCATAAGTCTGTTTTCTGTGTGAGTCTGTTTCTGTTTTATAAATAAGTTCATTTGTGATTTAATTTAGAGTCCACATATAAACAGTATAATATTTGTTTTTGTCTGATTTGCTTCACTTAGTATGATAAACTCTCGGTCCAGTGGGTTGGGTTTTAATGTCATTCTTTCAGAGTTGAAAGGGCATCTTCTTTGAACTAGTCTTGTTTGCTGCTGCTGCTAAGTCGCTTCAGTCATGTCCGACTCTGTGCGACCCCATAGACGGAAGCCCACCAGGCTCCCCCGTCCCTGGGATTCTCCAGGCAAGAATATTGGAGTGGGTTGCCATTTCCTTCTCTAATGCATGAAAGTGAAAGGTGAAAGTGAAGTCGCTCAGTCGTATCCGACTCTTAGCTACCCTATGGACTGCAGCCCACCAGGATCCTCCGTCCATGGGATTTTCCAGACAAGAGTAGTGGAGTGGGGTGCCATTGCCTTCTCCAATTAGATCCCCCATATTATTCATCTTAGTTGTCTATGTATTTCTTCTTGAGACCGCATATCTCTACTATGAGCGCATGGTCATCTGGTTGGTTGTTTTCCTTCGTCTCCCTGGAAAGGATATAAATGGTAAGGAAAGGGAAACCCACTACCTTGTTCATTATTGTGTCTTCAGCATCCAACAAAGAGTTTGGTACATGGCAGTATCTAAATAAATATTTGCAGGATGAATGTGTAAGAGAATGGATAGACACATCAAAGTGTCTAAATAAGTATTTGCAGGATGGATGGGTAAGAGAATGGATAGCTTGAAAGAGGAGATGAATGAAACAACAGATGAAAGAATCCAAGAGTGTTGAGTAATCTAGAATAATCTTTTTTTTTCTATTTAATTAGTAGTCTGAGTACAGTCACCTTAATTGAGAGCAGGAAATAATCCCTTCCATCCCTAGATGCCAGGTGAGTCTATCTTGGGGGTGCCTGAAAATAACATTTCTACAAAGAGAAGAGACTAACTGGGCATATGAGCTCCCTGGGAATCTTTGTTTAATATACAACAGCTCTATTTACTTTAGCCATCATCCCATCATAAGATTAATCTTTGGAAAGAAAATACTACATCTCATTGGTATGTGTGCCATTTGTTACATTCCAGAATGTAATGTACCATCATTGTGAATATTATGGACACACTCCTTTTTCAGTGAATTTAACTATAAATGAGGATTTGGTGATGAATGGACTCACACTGATACAATATAAATACTGGCATTGCTCACATGAGGAAAACAATATAAAACTCCACACTCTGACCCACGAAATGAGTCTCATTAATTCTTTCCAAATCAAAGAACTTGCTTTGTCCTTATGTTGTGAATGCACAGAGAAGAACATATTAAAACATCTTTGTCTGTGTATCTATTGTATTCCTACACCATTTTATTTTATGAATAAGCCAAGGAGGAAGGTTTTCCTCCCATAAATCTTTAACAAGAACAATTCCAGCAGAAGAAACCACAGATGTAACTGCCAGTTTTAAATTTCTAACAAATTACTCCTCGGGCCAACGTGAGCTTCCAAGTTGAAAGTTTGCAATACTTGCAAATTTTATGGAGATTCCTGCATTTTAGCTTTGGGATAAACTTCCGCCAATGATAAAAGCATGTTCTTATTTAAGTCTAAGGACTAATGGTGTTTAATGTTTACTTAAGATTAACCTCTGCTACTTGGTCTCTGTCCACTATTTTGTCCTCCTTTTTTTCCTTCTTTCTCAAATATTTCCAGTTTTCCATTAAATTCTGTGCTTCATTGGCTTGCAGGGTGTCATCAACACAAACTCTTGATGTATATAACACTCATCACACAGTCTCCCCTAGAAGTTAATTTTCCCACTGGACCATTAACTCCTTGCAAAGATAGGACGTAGCTCACCTTTGCATTTTTCAATGCTGGGACAGCAGCTGGGGTCTTGACGATGCTCAGTAAGTGCTGATTGAATCAAACTGAGTATTTTTTATTTTGTTGAGTCACTTATGGTACGAATTTTGTGTCATGTATTTTGTAAAATTTTGAAATGTGTATAAAACTGCCATCTCTTAATTTAGTGGGAGAAATGGTGTTAGAGAAGCAAGCATATTCAAGCCTAGTCATATTTTGATACACATGACATATAATTATAGTACAGTTTATGGTATGACTTTGATAGGCTTTAGTGAAACATGGAATTTTCCCCAGACACTGATAAAGAAGTAGATACTCTTACGTGTGCACACAGACTCGACAGTAGATTCAGGGACTCTGTGTAACGGCAAATACAACAAGGTTACTCTTAAATGACTGCTCTTGACCTTGTAAAATCTTACTCAGGGATGTTTGTTTATCCCATATTTTTATACTTCTAAGCTGTAAAAGTGGATTTCTACCTCACTCGTTAAATTTTGAAACATTACAGTTTGGAATTAAATGAAAATACAGAATTTGGCTTGATTTCTCAACCTGTATTGTAAATCTTACTTTGGTACCATTTTAAATTCTCTTTATGTGCATTTTCCCCTCCTAACTCAAAAGTCCTTAACAAACCTTTCTTCAAAAAAAGCTTCAAATTTTTTTTTTGAATAGGCAATATAGTTTCATAGCACCGAATTTAAGAGGTATAAAATAGAATATAAAGATAAGTCTCTTTTCCTCTGTCGATCCCTAGCAACTCAGTTTAGCTCCTTGGAATTGACCACTATTGACTGTGACATAAGTACCTTTTTAGAGTTGGTTTATGCTTACACACACACACATACACACACACGCATTTTTTAAATGCAAATGGTAGCATACCGTATATGCTTTCCACTTGTTTTCACTTTAGAGTATATGTTTAATCCTTTCTTCAGCCTGGGTCAAATAGTTGTATTTACAAAGACTTTCCATCTGTGGTTTCATGTGGTTGTCTGTTGCAAGTCTGTTCAGTTACTGTTGTAAGCAATTCAGATAATCTGTAAAATGACCCTATGGGCTAAGCCACCTGCAATATTTTGTTTTCTTCGTTTCAAAAAATGGATAAGAATCTGGCTTCTGTCCATGGAGGGTCAAAGTCTCTATGATTATCCTTATTACCAGTTTCAGCTTCTGACTTGTTGGGCAAGACTAAACACAAAACTGATTTAGTAAGCTGCCTGTAGAAGTTTGGCAAAGAAACAAGAAATGCCTATCATTTATTGCTTCTTGTATTTGTTTCCTTAGAAAACACCTCTTTTTATTTTCGCTCTGACATGTCTACCCTACTGATTTGAGTCAGGTTAGCTCTGTAATTCTTCTCACCACTCCCACCTCAATTTGTAGAAACTCTCAGGTCCTTAGAATTGCGTTACTAGCTTTTCCCCACATTTAGCAGACAGGAACTTATTACCTCTCGGGCTTGTCCTTGCTGGACCAGAAAATGTCAGTGATAGAAAACAGGGGTGTTTTTCCTCCTTTTTATTTCTTTACCATACAAGTTAAACAGGTATCGTGTCACCTACCTGAGAAAGTGACTCAAACTGAACAGGAGAAGAATTCTGCCTGTTCATGATAATGTGATTCAAACTCTTTTGCAATGAGGGTTTTAGTGTCATTTATTCTAAGAGTAGTCTTCTGTTTTTTGTTTTATTTATTTATTGAGACAGAGGAGGGGTTTCAGAAAATCCAAATTCTATACCTCCCAACCCAGGGAGTAAGAGTAATGGAAGAAAGAACCATGACATCATCAGAGAATTTTAACCAAACCTAAGTTGCACTTAGTAGTTGTGTGACCTTTGAACTGCCACTTGGCATCTGTGGTGGTAGCATTGGCAACTACTGTGAGAGAAGGAAGGGCTATGACAGTATTTATGAAATGCTTGCGTGGTTAAAGTTGAGTAGGTTTTTCTTTCATGTAGCCTTCTTTTGTTTCTCATTAATTTCTCATTTTTTCCCTGATATCTTATAATATGTATTTGCTTTCACTACAAATTGTAGCTTCAGTTTGTACTTCCATGGAAATTGGTACTCCTAACTCTTTCCTTGATTGTCTCATAGAATTGCTCTGGAGCTTAAACAATGATAGTGGATGGGCGGTTTCCCCTTAAACTACAGAAGTATAAAATACTACATTGTTGCTTCCCTGCATGTGGACTGGAACTGACCCTGGACTGATTCACGTGACCTCATCTTGTTTCCTCAGTGAGGATCAGATTAGGGACTACCATAGAAGTTAGAATTGTGCTGTGTGCTCATTGCATTCAATACTCTTTGAAATGAGTTTATCAGAAGTTGATGTTACATCATCTGAAAACAAACTGTAGTTCCTTGTCTCTCATAAATCATTCTGTCTTGTATTTCAAAGAGATCAGTTTGTGGCCTGTTTAGTTGAGTCTGTGCATTAGGCAAAATGCATTGCGTTGCAGAGTCTTTGATAATAAAAGTACTTTGGATTATGAAGTAGCATGTACAGTTTTCAGTGGACGAATGAGCAGTGATTTGTGCATAGAATCTGAGGTCCAGTAAACGCTTGCAGTGTTTGCATTGTCATTTACCAGGATATACCAGCTATAAGTCTAAGTTTCAGTGTGCAAGGTGGGCCCAGCCCACAAGCTACACACATCACTATGAGTCACCACTTTAGGTCACATTCAATGGTGGATTTATTAAAAAACAACAACAGGAAGCGTGGGTATTTTATGAAGCACATAAGTTCATGAAAGAGACATGGCTAAGGATGGCCTAGAGAGAAAGTGATAATTTAGAACAACATAAAATAGTTTGCCTTTATTTTCTGAATATTTCAATGTAATGACTTCTATTTCTGGAACATTTCAGGTTTATAACAGTTCTTTCCTAATGAAAGATGTCACGGTTGACTTACAAGTGAATGGTAGAGAATATGTTTATTTCATATGAGTCTTTTCAGATAAAGATGAATCAGAGTTTAATACTGAGTTAAAATGATCCAAGATTCTGAATGTGAATGTAGCTTTCAGAATATCACAGAATTTATTTGAATGCTGATGTTAGTCAATAAATGACAGATATAATATATAATAAATAGCATTTGTTGTTGTTCAGTTGTTCAGTCATGTCTGACTCTTTGCAGCCCCATGGACTGCAGCATGTCAGGCTTCTCTGCCCTTCACCATCTCCCAGAGCTTGCTCAAACTCATGTCCATTGATGCGGTGATGCCATCCAGTCATCTCATCCTCTGTTGTCCACTTCTCCTCCTGCCTTCAATCTTCCCCAGCATCAGGATCTTTTCCAATGAGTCAGCTCTTTGCATCAGGTGGCCAAAGTAGTGGAGATTCAGATTCAGCAGCAGTCCCTCCAATGAATATTCAGGGTTGATTTACTTTAAGATTTAGGTTTGATTTCCTTGCAGTCCAAGGCAATCTCAGGAAACTTATCCAGAACCACAGTTTGAAAGCATCAATTCTTCGGTGCTCAGCCTTCTCTATAGTCCAACTATCATATCCATACATGACTACTGGAAAAACCATAGCTTTGACAATAGGAACATTTGTAGGCAAAGCAATGTCTCTGCTTTTTAATATGCTGTCTAGTTTTGTCATCCCTGGAGGAGGGCATGGCAACCCACTCCAGTATTCTTGCCTGGAAAATCCCTGTGGACAGAGGACCCTGGCAGGCTACAGTCCATGAGTTGGCAGAGAGTCGGACACAACTGAGCAACTAAGCACAGTTTTGTCATCTTTTTTTTTCTGAGAAGCAAGTGTCTTTTAATTTCACGGCTGCTGTCACCATCCATGGTGATTTTGGAGCCCAAGAAAATGAAGTCTGTCACTGTTTCCATTGTTTCCCCATCTATTTGCCATGAAGTGACAGGACTGCATACCATGATCTTAGTGTTCTGAATGTTGAGCTTTAAGACACCTTTTTCACTCTCTTCTTTCACTTTCACCAAGAGACTCTTCAGTTCCTCTTCACTTTCTGCCATAAGAGTGGTGTCATCTACATATCTGAGGTTATTGATATTTCTCCCAGCAACCTTGATTCCAGCTTGTGCTTCATCCAGCCCAGCATTTCACACGATGTATTCTGCATATAAGTTAAATAAGCAGGGTGACAATATGCAGCCTTGACCTACTCCTTTCCCAATTTTAAACCAGTCCATTGTTCCATGTCCATTTCTAACTGTTGCTTCTTGGTCTGCATACAGGTTTTTTTGGAGGCAGGTCTGGTGGTCTGGTATTCCCATCTCTTGAAGAATTTTCCACAGTTTGTTGTGATCCACACAGTCAAAGGCTTTAGCATAGTCAATGAAGCAGCAGTAACTGTTTTTCTGGAACTCTCTTACTTTTTTGATAATCCAATGGATGTTGGCAATTTGATCTCTGGTTCCTCTGCCTTTTCTAAATCCAGCTTGTACATGTGGAAGTTCTTGGTTCATGTAATGTTGAAGCCTAGCTTGGAGAATTTTGAACATTACCTTGCTAGCATGTGCAATGAGTGCAATTGTGTGATAGTCTGAACATTCTTTGGCATTGCCCTTGTTTGGGGCTGGAATGAAAACTGACCTTTCCAATCCTGTGGCCACTGTTGTGTTTTCCAAATTTGTTAGCATATTGAGTGCAGCACTTTCACAGCATCATCTTTTAGGATTTGAAATAGCTCAGCTGGAATTCTATCACCTCCACTAGCTTTGTTCGTAATGATGCTTCCTAAGACCCACTTGACTTCACATTCCAGCATGTGTGCCTCTAGGTGAGTGACCACACCATGGTGGTTATCTGTGTAATTAAAATCTTTTTGTGTATTCTTGCCACCTCTTCTTAATATCTTCTGCTTCTGGTAGGTCCATACCATTTCTGTCCTTTGTGCCCAACTTTGCATGAAAAGCTTCCTTAGTACCTGTGCTTTTCTTGAAGAGATCTCTAGTCTTTTCCATTCTATTGTTTTCCTCCATTTCTTTGCATTGTTCACTTTGGAAGGCTTTCTTGTGTCTCCTTGCTATTCTTTGGAACTCTGCATTCAGATGCATATATCTTTCCTTTTCTCCTTTGCCTGTCACTTCTCTTCTCTTCTCAGCTATGGCAAGGCCTCCTCAGACAACCATTTTGCCTTTTTGTATTTCTTTTTCTTAGGGATGATTTTGATCACTGCCTCCTGTACAGTGTCATAGACCTCCGTCCATAGTTCTTCAGGCACTCTGTGTATCAGACCTAAATTCTTAAATCTATTTGTCACTTCCACTGTATAATTGTAAGGGATTGATTTAGGTCATACCTGAATGGTCTAATGGTTTTCCCTATTTCTTCAATTTAAGTCTGAATTTTGCAATAAGGAGTTCCTGATCTGAGGCACAGTCAGCTCCCAGTCTTGTTTTTGCTGACTGTAAAGAACTTCTCTATCTTTGGCTGCAAGGAATATATATGATCAATCTAATTTCCATATTGACCATCTAGTGATGTCCATGTGTAGAGTGTTGTTGGAAGATGGTGTTTGCTAGGACCAGTGCATTCTCTTGGCAAAATTTTGCTAGTCTTTGCCCTTCTTCATTTAGTACTCCAAGGCCAAACTCACCTGTTACTCCAGGTATCTCTTGACTTCCTACTTTTGCATTCTAGTCCCCTATGATGAAAAGGACATCTTTTATTTTGGTGTTAGTTCTAGAAAGTCTTGTGGGTCTTCATAGAACCATTCAACTTCAGCTTCTTTGGTGTTAGTGGTTGGGGCATAGACTTGGATTACTGTGATATTGAATGGTTTGGCTTGGAAATGAACTGAAATCATTCTGTCATTTTTGAGATTGCACCCAAGTACCTCATTTTGGACTCGTTGACTATGAGGGCTGCTCCATTTCTTCTAAGGGATCCTTGCCCACAGTGGTAGATCTAATGGTCATCTGAATTAAATTTGTTCATTCCTGTCCATTTGAGTTCACTGATTCCTAAAATGTCGATGTTCACTTTGACCATCTCCTGTTTGACCACTTCCAATTTACCTTGATTCATTGTCCTAACGTTCCAGGTCCTATGCGATATTGTTCTTTAGAGCATCACTTTACTTTCACCACCAGGTGCATCCACAATTGGGTGTTTTTTCCACTTGGCTCTTCCTCTTCATTCCTTCTGGAGCTATTTCTCTGCTCTTCTCCAGTAGCATATTGGACACCTACTGACCTGGGGAGTTCACCTTTCAATGTCACATCTTTTTGCCTTTTCATACTGTTCATGGGATTCTCAAGGCAAGAAGAATAACATTAAAAATAAATATGTGAGGAAAGTTATGCAGTAATTAATTATCCTTTTATTCAGTAAGTACTACATTGTTACGATGCATAAGTGATCTAATGTGTCTTAAGTCATCTACCCTTAATTGTAAATGAGTTAAGGGCCAAACCCAGAGATTTATAAGAAGAATGAAATGATTTTGAATGGTCTATAAGAAGTGTCACAACAGACATTTGGAATTAAGGAATTACACATAATTCTTAAAATTTATAGTACCCGTTGGATAGTTGTATTTTATTCATTTAGTCTTGGGGGTGTAGTAATGGCACTGAAAAGCAATTCTAATGCTTTTAAAATTCAATTAAAAAATATTTTTCAATTTTTTCCTGTGATTTGTGGCCAGAGATGTTGTTGAAGCCTTCCATTAACAGATCTTTAATAACATTGCTTCCTTCTTGGTTTTGTTAATTTCCTCAAATTTAGTTTCATTTTGTTCCTTAGGTTGTTGAAAAGAAACTATTTGCATAGCATATTATGCAAATAAAAGTCAATTAAATAAATTCAAGTGATTTACTATGTTCCTATTACACAAGATTGCTTAGTTAACTAAGTTAAGGAGGAAAAATTATATTCTGAACCAAATAGCTTAAATCTATTTTCTCTTTAAACATGTTGGGAAAATATTCATTTTCTATCCCGAAGGAAGCCAGAGGACAAGAAGTGTTCAAAACAGACAAAATTCAGTGCTTCTTTGTGGTAATGAAGCCACTGCAGGGGAAGGGCCAGGTTGAGTGGGGCATGTCAGAGGTGGGGCCATCACCCAGAACAGGATGATACTCCTCAGTCATTATGCCACAGAGAAGAGCTTGTGGGTAATGCACACAGATAGTATGCTTTGGTTTCTTTCCCTTAGATAAAATATTTGAGAGAAGTAAACTAGAATTATCTTTCCAGTGTCTGCCCATGCATTAAGTTTTAGGCTGAGTGGTTTGGCTGTCACGAAACACCCTCTTCCTGCAGCTTCTACGTCTGGCTCTTGCCAAAAAGTCTGGCTCACTACATCCTCTACAAGTGGGTGTCCTATGCCAGAGCCAGGGCTCCAGTTTCCATCCTGGTTTAGAATGGGTGATAGCAGGACTCCTATTTCATCCCGCTACTGCCTCCCTCATTCTTCAGCTACGTATATTTGTATCAATCCTCTCCGTTTCACAAAGTTGAAAAAAAATTGGTAAACACAGATGCTTGTGCTATAACTCCATATGGAAACCTGCTTTCTGAAATGAGCAAGCTGTAGATCTAGGAAGTGCACTGAGCTGTCTTGAGCTTCCCCTCCTGGGAACTTGCATCTGGATGGGATGTTTAATTCAAAAGAGCCAAGGAGAAGGGAATGTGTGTTTGGGGGTTGGGACATACAATAGAATGATCAATGTAATCTGTAGGGATGTGCAGGGGGAAAGCTGCAAAATGTTAATCTGCTCCATCCCAGATGAGTCTCAGTCTTTCCAATTGTCAGTTTCCAGTAGCATTCTAGAGACACTTGGAATTTGAAAAGTCAGGCTTAGATGAACTTTCTGTCTGTTTCTTTGACCATTTACATGTTGAGAGTCCCATTTCATCAGAATTAATTCCAAAAGCCTCTCTGTAAGAACATAAAGTCAAACTCCTAATACCATCTCTTTAATCCATAATTTCTACATTCACTCTAAGGAATCTAATACATGAATACAGATATATTATTATATATTCATACTTTGATAGCAGGGGTTCTCTTCTCTTTTATATACCCTATATCATAAGCCTAATATTGTAAACATTAATGAATATGTGTGTCAGTAAAACAGTTATTATACATTGCTTAAAACTGATGATCAATGAGTAGATTTCTGTGAAATCTCATTGGCTTCTTGGCTTCTTTTTAACTTATAGATTCATACCTGTTTTTGAGGTTTGGAAATGCTTAATTTCAAATTTTATATATGTTTTAGAAAACTTTATAGACAGGTAGGCTAATATTTTCTGGAGATACCTTTGAGTCATGAAGTTGGAATGAAATACCAAACAGGATTGTACTCATTCCCAGCAGAATCACCCCAGTATTTGGAGATTGATTTATACAACAAAATTTGCTGTATATTTTGTTTTTTGAGTTCAGAATAAATCCAGGAACAAGGAGATGGTTGATAAAGATACAGCTTTTTACTAAATATGTTTGAAGCAATTCAGTACCTTGGGGAAAAACAATTTCAAATTCCAAGAGCTTCTCTGCAGCTGGGAAAGTAAATGTATATAAAACCTTGTTCACAGTGAACTCCAGAACATGAAGATTAGCTCTGTACACCGCACTGACTCATGTGTTATCCAAAGGGACAGATTCCCATCTCCATTAAGATGTGCCTGTAAGAATTTCCTGTGTGTGGAGATGGAATTGCTATTGTCTTTGCTGGCCATTTCTGATCACAGAGTGAGGAAACTGCATGTCTTCAAGGATTTAGTTTTTCATCTTTTATTACAGTGGGCTAAGCCATGATATTTCATCATTCCCTTCTCCAAGTTGAGTCATTTGTATGCCTACTTTATAATTATTGCCATTTTTCATGCACTATTAACATTTAATATATTTCAGCTCACTTTATAATTCATTTAAGAGTATACTTTATATCACTATGAGAAATGGAAAGTCACTGCCACAGGCCATAGATCAAAGGTAACTGTAAAAGTACATACGAAGAAAATAAAACAGTGTAATTAAATTCTATTATGTACTATTGTCTGTTCAAGTCTCTGTGCTTGTGGTCTGTTCATTCTTTGTTAAATGAAAGATTATTAAGTGTTCAGGAAGGGAAAAAATAGAACCTCAACAATGACCTATTCTCTTTCACTCAATCAGAATGATTGAAAGAGGTGATGAAAGAAATCAGCTTGTGACTATGTGATGTCATTTGAAATAGTGTCTCCATATTCCTTTGAATCATCTCACATACTCCACAAAGCAGATTGAGCTTTGTACAATCAATTGATTGTACAATCAGTGGCAAAGGACCCCATGTCTTAGGATATCATGCTTTCTGATAAAGAAAGGATTTCAGCATGGAAACTGAAACAGCAATAATAATCAAGTTACTAGGTGTATATTTCTGATATTGCTGGGATTCTGGCATCATTAGCTAACTCATTCTGAGTTACATAGAGAAAGACAGTTACATATGTTCATGACCTTAAGAATCAGAAATAATTATTTAAATATGGTTAATTTTAAGGTGGCTTTAAGATATGTAAAATAATGATTTTATCTTCATGCATCTACACTCCAAATTTTTTGAAAATAAGTAGCTGATACCTTTATATAATACGTGTCTGTATTTCCAGGATGCATATGATTATAAGAAGAATCACACTTTTTTGAAATATGGTTTCTGTATTTTGGGGTAGTTAAGAAATAGATTTAAGGGCCTAGATCTGATAGATAGAGTGCCTGATGAACTATGGACTGAGGTTCCTGACATTGTACAGGAGACAAGGATTAAGACCATCCCCATGGAAAAGAAATGCAAAAAAGCAAAATGGCTGTCTGGGGAGGCCTTACAAATAGCTGTGAAAAGAAGAGAAGTGAAAAGAAAAGGAGAAAAGGAAAGATATAAGCATCTGAATGCAGAGTTCCAAAGAATAGCAAGAAGAGATAAGAAAGCCTTCCTCAGCAATCAGTGCAAAGAAATAGAGGAAAACAACAGAATGGGAAAGACTAGAGATCTCTTCAAGAAAATTAGAGATACCAAGGGAACATGTCATGCAAAGATGGGCTCGATAAAGGACAGAAATGGTATGGACCTAACAGAAGCAGAAGATATTCAGAAGAGGTGGTAAGAATACACAGAACTGTACAAAAAAGATCTTCACAACCCAGATAATCATGATGGTGTGATCACTCACCTAGAGCCAGACACCCTGGAATGTGAAGTCAAGTGGGCCTTAGAAAGCATCACTATGAACAAAGCTAGTGGAGGTGATGGAATTCCAGTTGAGCTATTTCAAATCCTGAAAGATGATGTTGTGAAAGTGCTGCACTCAATATGCCATCAAATTTGGAAAACTCAGCAGTGGCCACAGGACTGGAAAAGGTCAGTTTTCATTCCAATCTCAAAGAAAGGCAATGCCAAAGAATGCTCAAACTACTGCACAATTGCACTCATCTCACACACTAGTAAAGTCATGCTCAAAATTCTCCAAGCCAGGCTTTAGCAATACATGAACTGTGAACTTCCAGATGTTCAAGCTGGTTTTAGAAAAGGCAGAGGAACCAGAGATCAAATTGCCAACATCTGCTGGATAATGGAAAAAGCAAGAGAGTTCCAGAAAAACATCTATTTCTGCTTTATTGACTGTGTGGATCACAATAAACTGTGGAAAATTCTGAAAGAGATGGAAATACCAGACCACCTGACCTGCCTCTTGAGAAACCTGTATGCAGGTCAGGAAGCAACAGTTAGAACTGGACATGGAACAACAGACTGGTTCCAAATACGAAAAGGAGTATGTCAAGGCTGTATATTGTCACCCTGCTTATTTAATTTATACACAGAGTACATCATGAGAAATGCTGGGCTGGAAGAAGCACAAGCTGGAATCAAGATTACCAGGAGAAATATCAGTAACCTCAGATATGTAGATGACACCACCCTTATGGCAGAAAGTGAAGAGGAACTAAAGAGCCTCTTGATGAAAGTGAATGAGGAGAGTGAAAAAGTTGGCTTAAAGCTCAACATTCAGAAAACGAAGATCATGGCATCTGGTCCCATCACTTCATGGAAATAGATGGGGAAATAGTGGAAACAGTGTCAGACTTTATTTTTCTGGGCTCCAAAATCACTGCAGATGGTGATTGCAGCCATGAAAGTAAAAGACACTTACTGCTTGGATGGAAAGTTATGACCAAGCTAGATAGCATATTGAAAAGCAGAGACATTACTTTGCCAACAAGTGTCTGTCTAGTCAAGGCTATGGTTTTTCCTGTGGGCATGTAAGGATGTGAGAGTTGGACTGTGAAGAAAGCTGAGTGCCGAAGTATTGATTCTTTTGAACTGTGGTGTTGGAGAAGACTCTTGAGAGTCCCTTGGACTGCAAGAAGATCCAACCAGTCCATTCTAAAGGAGATCAGTCCTGGGTGTTCTTTGGAAGGAATGATGCTAAAGCTGAAATCCAGTACTTTGGTCACCTCATGTGAAGAGTTGACTCATTGGAAAAGACTCTGATGCTGGGAGGGATTGGGGGCAGGAGGAGAAGGGGACAACAGAGGATGAGATGGCAAGTTGATGGCATCGCCGACTTGATGGACGCGAGTTTGAGTGAACTCCGGGAGTTGGTGATGGACAGGGAGGCCTGGCGTGCTGCGATTCATAGGGTCACAAAGAGTCAGACACGACTGAGCAGCTGAACTGAACTGAACTGAAGTGAATGATTACTAGTCTCAGGAGATTTTTTATTTAAATATTTCATTGGTGCTTATTCCTTTAATTACAGAAGCAGCTTATGGAGAAATTAAAAAAAAATATGGCTATGAGGTCAGAATAAGGCAAGTAGCAGTGGGTTCAGTAAACATACTATTATATTAGAAACCAAAGTGGCTAAGAGTGAAGCAGACTCTTTGTATTCTCATCTCAGCTCTAGCATTTACCATCCACATAACTTTGGTCAAGTTACTTCATCTTCTTGTGCCTATTTTCTCGTTAGTAAGGTGACAGTAATAGTAATAGCATCTACCTCATTTGTTTTATTTGAAAATTTAAATATGTAGAATGTATAGAGTAATACCTGGCATGCACAAAATATTCAAAAGCATTAGCTGATATGACTACTGCTATTTCTTTCTAGATGGCGCTTGGCCATAGTCTTAGAAGAGAGATAAATGTATGAAATGCCACATAACTACAGTGAAACCATAATCATATTCATCCTATTGTCAAAATTTTAAAGAATAAAAGTGGTAGGCAGTTTAAGTTAAACATCACAAATTCCTAATTTTGAGAGTTACCGTCATGCTGATTCAAGTTTTCTTGAGGCCGTTACACAATATGAAGCGGATATTACCCCTCGTAAGGCTGTAGTAACACTCACAGCTGTCGGCAGCACTAAGCTTTACAACAGCAGTAGGACGTAGAACTTGGAGAGCCTGGTCTGGAGGCATGCCACCGCGGCGATTAAAAGCTTGTAAAAGAAGATCTATGGAGGAAGGCTAAAGAAAGTTGGATTGTTTACCCTGGAGAAGAGAAGACTTAAGGGTGATTTAATGCTGTTATTGAAGCATAAGAGGGTTCTTTTTTTGAGTCTCATGGTAAGCTCTTCTGTAGCTCTCCTGAGATCCAAACAGGAGGAGGTGGGCTGACAGTGCAGCACAAAGGATTTAGGGTAGGTAAGAAAAGCTTTTCAACAGGAGAGTCTTTAAAATAATTTGAATGGAGGACCATGTGTTTTTTGTTTTTTTTTTTTTTCGTTTTTCCTGGAAGTTTTAATAATCATCATCCGAAGTGGTTTGGCCTGGCCATGCCTTGAGGCATGGTGGGTGGGGTCTGGAGCCAGAGAAGACATCTTCTGCAGATCAGTAAAGGGCTGACACAAGGAACCTCAGATACAGCTGCTTTATTAAGATTGGGCCTCTTCTCATTTATGTAAGAATGTAAGTAGTCCCAAATAGTAAAGCTCACGACGCAGGTTTATTAAACAGAAGCATAACTGTGGCAGGTGTGGGCACTGAGGCTCCCTGCTCAAGGCATGACTCACTGTGTGAACCCCTGGATCCTTCTATGTGTTCCGTGTTGTGGCTTTAGACATTTTAATATATCCAACAAGCTTTCACTAAGCACCCTCTGTGTGCTAGTAACTGCTAAGTTCTAAGAACCTTCTTTGACTTCAGGAAGCTCACACTCTAAGTAGGTAAGGCAGTGTGTAAATGAACAGCTATAGGGCAGAAGAGTATTGCCTTAGGAGCATTTTGCTCTAGGATACTGGAGGGGAAGTCTCCAGTGGGTGTGGCCCTTGAGGCAAATCCAAAAGGATGAGTAGGAATTACCAGGTGATTTAAAGACAAGGGAAAACTGAAGGGGATTCTAAAAATAGGGAATAGTATGTGAGAAAACATGAAAGTATAAGGAAGCATGAGTTATTTAGGTAACTATGCAACTATAACTAGTCTATCATGTCCTGAGTGATTAGAGTAGTCACTAAGTACATCTGACTAATGAGCACTTGAAATGTGGTATCTGAACTAACTTATGCGTTGAATGCAACATATACACAGGATTTCAAATCTGATACAAAAAAGGAATATATTTCAGTGTAATTTTTATTTATCAAGTGGGCCTGTGTTCACTATGAACAAAGCTAGTGGAGGTGATGGAATTCCAGTTGAGCTATTTCAATTCCTGAAAGATGATGCTGTGAAAGTGGTGCACTCAATCTGCCAGCAAATTTGGAAAACTCAGCAGTGGCCACAGGACTGGAAAAGGTCAGTTTTCATTCCAATCCCAAAGAAAGGCAATGCCAAAGAATGCTCAAACTACCACACAATTGCACTCACCTCACACGCTAATAAAGTAATGCTCAAAATTCTCCAAGCCAGGCTTCAACAGTATGTGAACCGTGAACTTCCTGATGTTCAAGCTGGTTTTAGAAAAGGCAGAGGATCCAGAGATCAAATGGCCAATATCCACTGGATCATCGAAAAAGCAAGAGAGTTCCAGAAAAACATCTATTTCTCCTTTATTGACTATGCCAAAGCCTTTGACTGTGTTGATAACAATAAACTTGGAAAATTCTGAAAGAGATGGGAATACCAGACCACCTGACCTGCCTCCTGAGTCAGGAAGCAACAGTTGGAAGTGGACATGGAACAACAGACTGGTTGCAAATAGGAAAAGGAGTACATCAAGGCTGTATATTGTCACCCTGCTTATTTAACTTATATGCAGAGTACATCATGAGGAACGCTGGACTGGAAGAAACACAAGCTGGAATCAAAATTGCCAGGAGAAATATCAATAACCTCAGATATGCAGATGACACCACCCTTATGGCAGAAAGTGAAGAGGAACTCAAAAGCCTCTTGATGAAAGTGAAAGTGGAGAGTGAAAAAGTTGGCTTAAAGCTCAACATTCAGAAAACGAAGATCATGGCATCTGGTCCCATCACTTCATGGGAAATAGATGGGGAAACAGTGGAAACAGTGTCAGACTTTATTTTGGGGGGCTCCAAAATCAGTGCAGATGGTGACTGCAGCCATGAAATTAAAAGACACTTACTCCTTGGAAGGAAAGTTATGACCAACCTAGACAGCATATTCAAAAGCAGAGACATTACTTTGTCAATAAAGGTCCGTCTAGTCAAGGCTATGGTTTTTCCAGTGGTCATGTATGGATGTGAGAGTTGAACTATAAAGAAAGCTGAGTGCCAAAGAATTGATGCTTTTGAACTGCGGTGTTGGAAAAGACTCGAGAGTCCCTTGTTCTGCAAGGAGATCCAACCAGTCCATCCTAAAGGAGATCAGTCCTGGGCGTTCATCGGAAGGACTGATGTTGAAGCTGAAACTCCAATACTTTGGCCACCTGATGCGAAGAGCTGACTCATTTGAAAAGACCCTGATATGGGAAAGATTGAGGGCAGGAGGAGAAAGGGACAGCAGAGGATGAGATGGTTGGATGGCATCACTGACTCAGTGGACATGGGTTTTGGGTAGACTCCAGCAGTTGGTGATGGATAGGGAGGCTTGGCGTGCTGTGGTTCATGGGGTCGCAAAGAGTCAGACATCACTGAGCAACTGAACTGAATTCAACTGAAATGATAATATTTTAGATGTGTTGAATTAAAGAAAGCATATCATTAAAACTGATTTCACCTATTTTGTTTTACTTTTTTTAAGGTGACTACCAGAAAAATTTGAATACATATTTGGCTTACGTTGGTAGTTTGCATTCTATTTCTGTTGGAATGCCCTGGTCTAGAATATAAAGTTCTAGAAGAGGTCAGGCAAGTGATGGGAGATTAAAATGGGGAAGTATTGATGGATCAGACTACTGTACTGCAGAAGATTTAGCAATATTTTCTGTAGCCTCCCAATATAAAATACATATTACCCTGTCATGTATATCTATATTGTATATAGGTATATATATATACACATATATTTATATGTCACAGGTCTATCTGTGCATACACAGAAACACACAAAAACTGAAACAAAATGTTCACAAGTTTGCCCTTCTCTTTGGTAATATACTCTAGTATTGTGTATCCTATTTTATTTCAATTTGTTTTAATACTGGTTGAGACCCATTAAATTGATTTTAAAATCCACCAATGGGTCGCAATTTACAGTTTTAAAAGCACCCAAATACATTTATCCACTAATCCAGGCTTTAGTTATTGTTTGTGAAATATTTTTAAAATCAGTAGTCTTACTGATTTTGTCTCAAAAACCAATGTTCATATATGTAGGGTGGATTGGGTAGCAATGAAGCAATGACCAGAATGTAGACATGGAGTTGAAATTGCCTTAATAGTCTATGAGAAACATCAGGAGACTCTGGACTGTAGCCATGGCATTAATTGGGGAGAGAAGGGGATCCATAGAAAGGTGGTGGAGAGAAAGGGAAAAGCTAGTAAGAAGATATATTAATGGGGTGTGGTGAGTGATTGGACATGGGAAGGGAGAGCATACGAATCTAAAGTTGAGTCTTTAGTGTCTGGTTTGAATGATGAGATGGAGGAAGTGCCCTTCTCAGATCAGATCAGATCAGTCATTCAGTCGTGCCTGACTCTTTGCGACCCTATGAATTGCAGCATGCCAGGCCTCCCTGTCCATCACCAACTCCCAGAGTTCACCCTGACTCACATCCATCGAGTCAGTGATGCCATTCAGCCATCTCATCCTCTGTCATCCCCTTCTCCTCCTGCCCCCAATCCGTCCCAGCATCAGAGTCTTTTCCAATGAGTCAACTCTTCCCATGAGGTGGCCAAAGTACTAGAGTTTCAGCTTTAGCATCATTCCTTCCAAAGAAATCCCAGGGCTGATCTCCTTCAGAATGGACTGGTTGGATCTCCTTGCAGTCCAAGGGACTCTCAAGAGTCTTCTTCAGCACCACAGTTCAAAAGCATCAATTCTTCGGTGCTCAGCCTTCTTCACAGTCCAACTCTCACATCCAAACATTACCACAGGAAAAACCATAGCCTTGACTAGACGAAACTTTGTTGGCAAAGTAATGTCTCTGCTTTTGAATATACTATCTAGGTTGGTCATAACTTTCCTTCCAAGGAGTAAGTGTCTTTTAATTTCATGGCTGCAGTCACCATCTGCACTGATTTTGGAGCCCCCCAAAAATAAAGTCTGACACTGTTTCCACTGTTTCCCCATCTATTTCCCATGAAGTGATGGGACCAGATGCCATGATCTACGTTTTCTTTTTTTTTTTTTTTTTTTTTTCCTCTAATTTTATTTTATTTTTAAACTTTACATAATTGTATTAGTTTTGCCAAATATCAAAATGAATCCGCCACAGGTATACATGTGTTCCCCATCCCGAACCCTCCTCCCTCCTCCCTCCCCATACCATCCCTCTGGGCCGTCCCAGTGCACCAGCCCCAAGCATCCAGCATCATGCATCGAATCTGGACTGGCAACTCGTTTCCTACATGATATTTTACATGTTTCATTGCCATTCACCCAAATCTTCCCACCCTCTCCCTCTCCCACAGAGTCCATAAGACTGTTCTATACATCAGTGTCTCTTTTGCTGTCTCGTACACCGGGTTATTGTTACCATCTTTCTAAATTCCATATATATGCGTTAGTATACTGTATTTATGTTTTTCCTTCTGGCTTACTTCACTCTGTATAATAGGCTCCAGTTTCATCCACCTCATTAGAACTGATTCAAATGTATTCTTTTTAATGGCTGAGTAATACTCCATTATGTATATGTACCACAGCTTTCTTATCCATTCATCTGCTGATGGACATCTAGGTTGCTTCCATGTCTTGGCTATTATAAACAGTGCTGCGATGAACATTGGGGTACACGTGTCTCTTTCCCTTCTGGTTTTCTCAGTGTGTATGCCCAGCAGTGGGATTGCTGGATCATAAGGCAGTTCTATTTCCAGTTTTTTAAGGAATCTCCACACTGTTCTCCATAGTGGCTGTACTAGTTTGCATTCCCACCAACAGTGTAAGAGGGTTCCCTTTTCTCCACACCCTCTCCAGCATTTATTATTTGTAGACTTTTGGATCGCAGCCATTCTGACTGGTGTGAAATGGTACCTCATAGTGGTTTTGATTTGCATTTCTCTGATAATGAGTGATGTTGAGCATCTTTTCATGTGTTTGTTAGCCATCTGTATGTCTTTTTTGGAGAAATGTCTATTTAGTTCTTTGGCCCATTTTTTGATTGGGTCGTTTATTTTTCTGGAGTTGAGCTGTAGGAGTTGCTTATATATTTTTGAGATTAGTTGTTTGTCGGTTGCTTCATTTGCTATTATTTTCTCCCATTCTGAAGGCTGTCTTTTCACCTTGCTAATAGTTTCCTTTGATGTGCAGAAGCTTTTAAGGTTAATTAGGTCCCATTTGTTTATTTTTGCTTTTATTTCCATTATTCTGGGAGGTGGGTCATAGAGGATCCTGCTGTGATGTATGTCGGAGAGTGTTTTGCCTATGTTCTCCTCTAGGAGTTTTATAGTTTCTGGTCTTACGTTTAGATCTTTAATCCATTTTGAGTTTATTTTTGTGTATGGTGTTAGAAAGTGGTCCAGTTTCATTCTTTTACAAGTGGTTGACCAGATTTCCCAGCACCACTTGTTGAAGAGATTGTCTTTAATCCATTGTATATTCTTGCCTCCTTTGTCGAAGATAAGGTGTCCATATGTGCGTGGATTTATCTCTGGGCTTTCTATTTTATTCCATTGATCCATATTTCTGTCTTTGTGCCAGTACCATACTGTCTTGATAACTGTGGCTTTGTAGTAGAGCCTGAAGTCAGGTAGGTTGATTCCTCCAGCTCCATTCTTCTTTCTCAAGATCGCTTTGGCTATTCGAGGTTTTTTGTATTTCCATATAAATTGTGAAATTATTTGTTCTAGCTCTGTGAAGAATACTGTTGGTAGCTTGATAGGGATTGCGTTGAATCTATAAATTGCTTTGGGTAGTATACTCATTTTCACTATATTGATTCTTCCAATCCATGAACATGGTATATTTCTCCATCTATTAGTGTCCTCTTTGATTTCTTTCACCAGTGTTTTATAGTTTTCTAGATATAGGTCTTTAGTTTCTTTAGGTAGATATATTCCTAAGTATTTTATTCTTTCCGTTGCAATGGTGAATGGAATTGTTTCCTTAATTTCTCTTTCTGTTTTCTCATTATTAGTGTATAGGAATGCAAGGGATTTCTGTGTGTTGATTTTATATCCTGCAACTTTACTGTAGTCATTGATTATTTCTAGTAATTTTCTGGTGGACTCTTTAGGGTTTTCTATGTAGAGGATCATGTCATCTGCAAATAGTGAGAGTTTTACTTCTTCTTTTCCAATTTGGATTCCTTTTATTTCTTTTTCTGCTCTGATTGCTGTGGCCAAAACTTCCAATACTATGTTGAATAGTAATGGTGAAAGTGGGCACCCTTGTCTTGTTCCTGACTTTAGAGGAAATGCTTTCAATTTTTCACCATTGAGGATAATGTTCGCTGTGGGTTTGTCATATATAGCTTTTATTATGTTGAGGTATGTTCCTTCTATTCCTGCTTTCTGGAGAGTTTTTATCATAAATGGATGTTGAATTTTGTCAAAGGCTTTCTCTGCATCTATTGAGATAATCATATGGTTTTTATTTTTCAATTTGTTAATGTGGTGTATTACATTGATTGATTTGCGGATATTGAAGAATCCTTGCATCCCTGGGATAAAGCCCACTTGATCATGGTGTATGATCTTTTTAATGTGTTGTTGGATTCTGATTGCTAGAATTTTGTTAAGGATTTTTGCATCTATGTTCATCAGTGATATTGGCCTGTAGTTTTCTTTTTTTGTGGGATCTTTGTCAGGTTTTGGTATTAGGGTGATGGTGGCCTCATAGAATGAGTTTGGAAGTTTACCTTCCTCTGCAATTTTCTGGAAGAGTTTGAGCAGGATAGGTGTTAGCTCTTCTCTAAATTTTTGGTAGAATTCAGCTGTGAAGCCGTCTGGACCGGGGCTTTTGTTTGCTGAAAGATTTTTGATTACAGTTTCAATTTCCATGGTTGTGATGGGTCTGTTAAGATTTTCTATTTCTTCCTGGTCCAGTTTTGGAAAGTTGTACTTTTCTAAGAATTTGTCCATTTCTTCCACGTTGTCCATTTTATTGGCATATAATTGTTGATAGTAGTCTCTTATGATCCTTTGTATTTCTGTGTTGTCTGTTGTGATCTCTCCATTTTCGTTTCTAATTTTGTTGATTTGATTTTTCTCCCTTTGTTTCTTGATGAGTCTGGCTAATGGTTTGTCAATTTTATTTATCCTTTCAAAGAACCAGCTTTTGGTTTTGTTGATTTTTGCTATGGTCTCTTTTGTTTCTTTTGCATTTATTTCTGCTCTAATTTTTAAGATTTCTTTCCTTCTACTAACCCTGGGGTTCTTCATTTCTTCCTTTTCTAGTTGCTTTAGGTGTAGAGTTAGGTTATTTATTTGACTTTTTTCTTGTTTCTTGAGGTGTGCCTGTATTGCTATGAACTTTCCCCTTAGGACTGCTTTTACCGTGTCCCACAGGTTTTGGGTTGTTGTGTTTTCATTTTCATTCGTTTCTATGCAAATTTTGATTTCTTTTTTGATTTCTTCTGTGATTTGTTGGTTATTCAGCAGCGTGTTGTTCAGCCTCCATATGTTGGAATTTTTAATAGTTTTTCTCCTGTAATTGAGATCTAATCTTACTGCATTGTGGTCAGAAAAAATGCTTGGAATGATTTCTATCTTTTTGAATTTACCAAGGCTAGCTTTATGGCCCAGGATGTGATCTATCCTGGAGAAGGTTCCATGTGCGCTTGAGAAAAAGGTGAAATTCATTGTTTTGGGATGAAATGACCTATAGATATCAATTAGGTCTAACTGGTCTATTGTATCGTTTAAAGTTTGTGTTTCCTTGTTAATTTTCTGTTTAGTTGATCTATCCATAGGTGTAAGTGGGGTATTAAAGTCTCCCACTATTATTGTGTTATTGTTAATTTCTCCTTTCATACTTGTTAGCATTTGTCTTACGTACTGTGGTGCTCCCGTGTTGGGTGCATATATATTTATAATTGTTATCTCTTCTTCTTGGATTGATCCTTTGATCATTATGTAGTGACCTTCTTTGTCTCTTTTCACAGCCTTTGTTTTAAAGTCTATTTTATCTGATATGAGTATTGCTACTCCTGCTTTCTTTTGGTCCCTATTTGCATGGAAAATCTTTTTCCAGCCCTTCACTTTCAGTCTGTATGTGTCCCCTGTTTTGAGGTGGGTCTCTTGTAGACAACATATGTAGGGGTCTTGTTTTTGTATCCATTCAGCCAGTCTTTGTCTTTTGGTTGGGGCATTCAACCCATTTACATTTAAGGTAATTACTGATAAGTATGTTCCCGTTGCCATTTACTTTATTGTTTTGGGTTCGAGTTTATACACCGTTTTTGTGTTTCCTGTCTAGAGAATATCCTTTAGTATTTGTTGGAGAGCTGGTTTGGTGGTGCAGAATTCTCTCAGCTTTTGCTTGTCTGAAAAGCTTTTGATTTCTCCTTCATACTTGAATGAGATCCTTGCTGGATACAATAATCTGGGCTGTAGGTTATTTTCTTTCATCATTTTAAGTATGTCTTGCCATTCCCTCCTGGCTTGAAGAGTTTCTATTGAAAGATCAGCTGTTATCCTTATGGGAATTCCCTTGTGTGTTATTTGTTGTTTTTCCCTTGCTGCTTTTAATATTTGTTCTTTGTGTTTGATCTTTGTTAATTTGATTAATATGTGTCTTGGGGTGTTTCTCCTTGGGTTTATCCTGTTTGGTACTCTCTGGGTTTCTTGGACTTGGGTGATTATTTCCTTCCCCATTTTAGGGAAGTTTTCCACTATTATCTCCTCAAGTATTTTCTCATGGTCTTTCTTTTTGTCTTCTTCTTCTGGAACCCCTATGATTCGAATGTTGTAGCGTTTAATATTGTCCTGGAGGTCTCTGAGATTGTCCTCATTTCTTTTAATTCGTTTTTCTTTTATCCTCTCGGATTCATTTATTTCTACCATTCTATCTTCTAATTCACTAATCCTGTCTTCTGCCTCTGTTATTCTACTATTTGTTGCCTCCAGAGTGTTTTTAATTTCACTTATTGCATTATTCATTATATATTGACTCTTTTTTATTTCTTCTAGGTCCTTGTTAAACCTTTCTTGCATCTTCTCAATCCTTGTCTCCAGGCTATTTATCTGTGATTCCATTTTAGTTTCAAGATTTTGGATCAATTTCACTATCATTATTCGGAATTCTTTATCAGGTAGATTCCCTATCTCTTCCTCTTTTGTTTGGTTTGGTGGGCATTTATCCTGTTCCTTTATCTGCTGAGTATTCCTCTGTCTCTTCATCTTGTTTAAATTGCTGAGTTTGGGGTGTCCTTTCTGTATTCTGGCAGTTTGTGGAGTTCTCTTTATTGTGGCGTTTCCTCACTGTGTGTGGGTTTGTACAGGTGGCTTGTCAAGGTTTCCTGGTTAGGGAAGCTTGTGTCGGTGTTCTGGTGGGTGGAGCTGTATTTCTTCTCTCTGGAGTGCAATGAAATGTCCAGTAATGAGTTATGAGATGTCTATAGTTTTGGGGTGACTTTGGGCAGCCTGTATCTTGAAGCTCAGGGCTGTGTTCCTTTGTTGCTGGAGAATTTGCTTGGTATGTCTTGCCCTGGAACTTATTGGCCCTTGTATGGTGCTTGGATTCAGTGTCGGTATGGAGGCATTTGATGAGCTCCTGTCAATGAATGTTCCTTGGAGTCAGGAGTTCCCTGGAGTCAGGGTTTGGACTTAAGTCTCCTGCTTCCGATTATCGGTCTTATTTTTACAGTAGTTTCAAAACTTTCTCCTTCTATACAGCACCATTGATAAAACATCTACATTAAAGATGATAAGTTTCTCTACAGTGAGGGTCACTCAGAGAGGTTCACAGGGTTACATGGAGAAGAGAAGAGGGAGGAGGGAGTTAGAGGTGACCCAAATGAGATGAGGTAAATCAATAGTGGAGAGAGTGGGCTAGCCAGTAGTCACTTCCTTATGTGCACTCCACAACTGGACCACTCAGAGATGTTCACGGGGTTATACAGAGAAGAGAAGAAGGAGGAAGGTAACAGAGGTGGCCAGAAGGATAAAAGGGGGGAATGAAAAGGAGGGAGACAGTTCCAGCCAGTAATCAGTTCCCTAAGTGTTCTCCACCATCTGGAACACACAGAAATTCACAGAGTTGGGTAGAGTAGAGAGGGGTTAGGGAGGAGACACATGCGACCTGGTGGAGAAAAAGGAGGGTCCAAAGGGAGAGAGAGCAGTCAAGCCAGTAATCTCACTCCTTAGTGAAAAATGGGTCCTGAAGATTGGGTCCTTATAGGTACAAAATTGGTAACAAATACATAAAAGCAAAAATTAAAAATCTAGAGTAGAGTTTGGAATTTCAAAAATACGATGTTAAAGAAAAGAAGAAGGAAAAGAAAGAGAGAAAGAACGTACAAACAAAAACAAACAAGGTCGCGAAAATTATAGAGAAAGTACAGGTACAAAATTGACAACTAATACCAGAAAGCGAAAATTAAAAATCTAGAGTAGAGTTTGGAATTTCAAAAATACGATGTTAAAGAAAAGAAGAAGGAAAAGAAAGAGAGAAAAAACGAACAAACAAAAACAAACAAGGTCGCGAAAATTATAAAGAAAGTACGAGTACAAAATTGATAACTAATACCAGAAAGCAAAAATTAAAAATCTAGAGTAGAGTTTGGAATTTCAAAAATACAATGTTAAAAAAAAAAAAAAAAAAGAAGAAGAAAAATAAAGAGAGAAAACAAACAAACAAATACGAACAATGTCACAAAAATTATAAAGAAAATACAGGTACAAAATTGATATCAAATACCAAAAAGCATAAATTAAAAATCTAGAGTAAAGTTTGGAATTTCAGATATACAATGTTATATAAAAGAAGAAGAGAAAGAAACAGAGAAGAAGAAAAAAAAAAAAAAAGTCACAGAAATTATATAAAAAAAAAAGTATAGGTACAAAATTGATAACATATACCAAAAAGCGAAAATTAAAAATCTAGAGTAGAGTTTAGAATTTCAAAAATACAATGTTAAAGAAAAGAAGAAAAAAACAAAAACAAACAAAAAAAAACAAGGTCAAAAAATTATAAAATATATATATATGAAGTTTGCTGAAGAAGAAAAAAATAGGGTCTTTTTTTTTTTTTTGCAAAGTACTAGGATATAAAGGTGAAAATTAAAGGAACAATAGAGGACTTAAAATTTATTTTTTTTTTAATTAAAAAAAAAGAAAGAATGATCATAAAAATAATAAAAATATATCTAGGACTTTTTTTTTTTTTTTTTGTGGGTGTTGTGGGTTCAGTTCATTTTTGGCTAGTTCCTTGGTCAGATTTATATTTCTCAAGATCTATAGGCCCCTTCCTATGTAGTCTGTAGTAACCACAGGGTTTTGATCTATTGCCTGTAGCTTCCAAGGCGTTTCCCTCTGTTATATCTTCTTCTGTTTGCTAGTCTCTTCAGTATCTGGTTTCCGCCCTGACTCAAAGGGCACGGTGGAGGACACTTTTTTTTTTTTTAGGCTTACTTGTTCAGTCGCGCTGTGGGGAGAGAGGGAGGGATGCTGCAAACAAATAACACTGGCGTGGGCTCGCAGTGCCTCAGCCACCCTGGGTCTGCTCCCGCTCACGGCGCGTGTAGCCTCCCTGTCCACACTGCTCGGACTCTAGGTTGTTCCGCCGGGAACAATCCGAGGCTGGCCCTGGGCTGCATGCACCTCCCAGGTCCAAGCCGCTCAGGTTCAGGCACTCGGGTAGTCCTCAGAGGCGCAGACTCAGTTGGGCCTGCGTTTTGTGCTCTTCCCAGGTCCGAGCGCCAATTTGCCCTTCCCAGGCGAGCGCCAATGCTGCGACTTATCGCCTCCCCGCCGCTCGGTTATCTGGATGTAAAACCGGCGCACCTTCTCAGGCAGATGTTGACCGTCCAGACCCCCAAGAAGTTTTAGTTAGCAAAGAAGCCTGCTTACAATTTTATAGATAATGTCTCTCTGGGGCTGCGATTGCCCCCTTCCGGCTCTGGCTGCCTGTCACCGGAGGGGGAAGGTCTGCAGCCGGCTATCTCTGTTCAGTCCTTTGTTCCGTGCCCGGGCCTGGCGGTCTTAGGTTAGGGCTGGCTTTTCGCGTGGTAGGTATCCCACAGTCTGGTTTGCTAGCCCAAATTATTTCGCTCAGATAGCGCTCAGGGTATTCAGGCCAGATTCTTACTCTCAGCGATGCAGCCCGCGCCGCGCCTCCCTGCCCAGCCCCGGTTTGCTAATGGCGGATGCAGGCGTCTGCGCTGCTTCTCTGCTGGGGGAGTTATCGTAGGGCTCGCAATCTGCGAGTTTTAAATTGTTTATTTATTTTTTCTCCCTGTTATGTTGCCCTCTGTGCTTCCAAAGCTCGGCACAGATTCGGCAGTGAGAAGGTTTCCTGATGTTTGGAAACTTCTCTCTTTTTAAGATTCCCTTCCCGGGACGGAATTCCGTCCCTCCCTCTTTTGTCTCTTTTTTTTTGTTGTTTTTAATATTTTTTCCTACCTCCTTTCGAAGAGTTGGGTTGCTTTTCTGGGTGCCTGATGTCCTCTGCCGGCATTCAGAAGCTGTTTTGTGGAATTTACTCGACGTTTAAATGCTCTTTTGATGCATTTGTGGGGGAGAAAGTGTTCTCCCCGTCCTACTCCTCCGCCATCTTGGCTCCTCCCCCTACGTTTTCTGAATGTTGAGCTTTAAGCTAACTTTTTCACTCTCCACTTTTACCTTCATCAAGAGGCTTTTGAGTTCCTCTTCACTTTCTGCCATAAGGGTGGTGTCATCTGCATATCTGAGGTTATTGATATTTCTCCTGGCAATTTTGATTCCAGCTTGTGTTTCTTCCAGTCCAGTGTTTCTCATGACGTACTCTGCATATAAGTTAAATAAGCAGGGTGACAACATACAGCCTTGATGTGCTCCTTTTCCTATTTGCAACCAGTCTGTTGTTCCATGTCCACTTCCAACTGTTGCTTCCTGACCTGCATACAGATTTCTCAAGAGGCAGATCAGGTGGTCTGGTATTCCCATCTCTCTCAGAATTTTCCAGTTTATTGTGATCCATACAGTCAAAGGCTTTGGCATAGTCAATAAAGCAGAAATAGATATTTTTCTGGAACTCTCTTGCTTTTTCCATGATCCAGTGGGTGTTGGCAATTTGATCTCTGGTTCCTCTGCCTTTTCTAAAACCAGCTTGAACATCAGGAAGTTCACGGTTCACATACTGTTGAAGCCTGGCTTGGAGAATTTTGAGCATTACTTTACTAGCATGTGAGATGAATGCAATTGGGCGGTAGTTTGAGCATTCTTTGGCATTGCCTTACTTTGGGATTGGAATGAAAACTGACCTTTTCCAGTCCTGTGGCCACTGCTGAGTTTTCCAAATTTGCTGACATATTGAGTGCACCACTTTCACAGCATCATCTTTCAGGATTTGGAATAGCTCAACTGGAATTCCATCACCTCCACTAGCTTTGTTCATAGTGATGCTTTCTAAGGCCCACTTGGCTTCACATTCCAGGATGTCTGGCTCTAGGTGAGTGATCACACCATCGTGATTATCTGGGTCGTGAAGATCTTTTTTGTATAGTTCTTCTGTGTATTCTTGCCATCTCTTCTTAATATCTTCTGCTTCTGTTAGGTCCATACCATTTCTGTCCTTTATCGAGCCTATCTTTGCATGAAATGTTCCTTTGGTATCTCTGATTTTCTTGAAGAGATCTCTATCCTTTCCCATTCCATTGTTTTCCTCTATTTCTTTGCATTGATCGCTGAGGAAGGCTTTCTTATCTCTTCTTGCTATTCTTTGGAACTCTGCATTCAGATGTTTATATCTTTCCTTTTCTCCTTTGCTTTTCGCTTCTCTTCTTTTCACAGCTATTTGTAAGGCCTCCCCAGACAGCCATTTTGCTTTTTTGCATTTATTTACCATGGGGATTGTCTTGATCCCTGTCTCAATGTCACGAACCTCATTCCATAGTTCATCAGGCACTCTGTCTATCAGATCTAGGCCCTTAAATCTATTTCTCACTTCCACTGTATAATCATAAGGGATTTGATTTAGGTCATACCTGAATGGTCTAGTGGTTTTCCCTACTTTCTTCAATTTAAGTCTGAATTTGGCAATAAGGAGTTCATGGTCTGAGCCACAGTCAGCTCCTGGTCTTGTTTTTGCTGACTGTATAGAGCTTCTCCATCTTTGGCTTCAAAGAATATAATCAATCTGACTTCGGTGTTGACCATCTGGTGATGTCCATGTATAGAGTCTTCTCTTGTGTTGTTGGAAGAGGGTGTTTGTATGACCAGTGCATTTTCTTGGCAAAACTCTATTAATCTTTGCCCTGCTTCATTCCGTATTCCAAGGCCAAATTTGCCTGTTACTCCAGGTGTTTCTTGACTTCCTACTTTTGCATTCCAGTGCCCTTCTCAGTGATAAACAATAAAGACAGAGCCAGTTTGGGGAAGGTGAGGAGTTCAGGTTTAGGTATATTGGTTGGAGACGTCTACGTGGCATCTAGAGTGAACCATTGAGCACAGTCATTATGTGACTGCAGGTTAATGGGACAACTCAAGGACACTGTGAAGTAAAAGAGTCTAGGGAAAAGGACTGAATTCAGAGAAATATGGACACATGAAAAGCCAGAAGTGACTTTAAAAAGGACAAAATAGGAGCACATAGTCTAACAAAGCCAAGCGAGGAGAGAGTATTGAGGTATGGATTGCTAGTCATTTCTACAGAGAGGGTAGCACTGGGAAAAGCTGATCAGACTTGGTCTAGGAAGCTAATCAGAGGAAATGCTTCCATGGAAGCCTAGCAGGGCACTGCAGTTGTTTGAAAAGTCACAAGGAAAGGGACAGAGGTGATAGACTTATACGGTTTTACACCAGTTTGGGCTGGAGAGGGAATATGAGATTAAGGAAAGGAGAGAGGGAGAGAGGCATGCACGAATTAATGAATGAGTGGGAGACAGTGGAGGATGAAACTTTGAACAAGTGTTTTGGTCCTCAAATTTGTCTTTTTTCAAATTTTAAGAATGGAAGGATTTAGGTACTCTTCTAAGTTGAGCTAAAGGGACCAATGGAGAGGCAGGATTTGAAGATACAGTCATGAGGATGATTAAGCAAAACCCTTTAGGAGATAGAGAAGTCTTAAAACTAAAGAGAAAACCATGGAATGAAGATTAAAGGGACTAGATCAGGAAGATGGAAGAAATAGGATGGTTGTGGGAACAGAAGGTGAGGTGCTCGGCAGAATAAAAGGACCTCTTTCTCACCCCCAACACCAGCCCAGGGATCAAATACTCTATACAGGTGGCGGCCTCTTCTTCACAGAGAAGCCTTTCTTCATCCTCAGCCTAGGTCCAGGGGTAAGTATGGTGGGTTGATTCAGGATCTGAGTCAGTCTGGAACTGAGCTAGACAGGTCAAGAAGAGCATAGCAACTCAGTGGGAGAGACGAGGGGCTGAGGGCTAAGGATCTGAATGAGGCCCAAGATTAAGTGAACTTTGAATGAAAAGGGAAGAACATAGCAGGGAGAGAAGACTGTAGTGAAGGTTTCTGGTTTTAAGACCAGTTTTCCAAGATAGAGTTTTTTTTTTTTTTTGCAGAGAGTGGCAGGTACTCAAGGGGCTGATCATCCCACAGACACAAGTGAGCAGGAGGCAGAACTGTTATTAGATGTTTTCAGGTCTAAAATATTCAAAGATTTAGTCACTAAAGACAGTGTCTGTGTGCGCCTTTTGGAATTTGGATAACAAGAAGTGTGTGTGTGTGTACATGTGTGTGTTTCTTATTCTATCCAGATATTTGGAATGACAGTGATTCCTGCCTTATCCAAAAGGATCTCCATGGTGAAGAAATAGTTAAGTGAACTATAGTTCAGGATTCAGTTAAAAGATGTGATTTTAACAGATTCTCAGATGTGAAAAAGACTTTGTAAATTATTAGAATGCGAGAAACATGCAAGGAACACTAATATTCTTTGAGGGTGGTAATGATAAGGTTAGTGGCAGGTCCAAGTGAAGTGGCATTTGTCTGGTGACATTCTACTCTTATCCATTCACCTAGCAGAACTCAAGTGAAAAATTCCTGTCAGTAAGTTTCCCTGAATCAGGGTATTTCCTCAGAGGATGGAGGTAACTGTCCCAAACATGTGCCCGTTCCTCAGAGTGAAGCCAGTGAATTATTTGATGTACTGTGTGTTCCAGGATACCTCAATCTGGGGAGCTGGGACATCAGTGCTGGAGAGATCTGATGAAGGATGCTAAATGATGAGGCTCATCAGCCTCACTTCCTATGTGTCCCTTGCTAGAACACGATCCTCAGCTTAATCCCCATTCGAGAAAAAGGACTCTGAGTTCTGTTTTTAATATAGAACAAGCTTAACAGTGCCAAACCGTTGACGGTGCCAGAAACTTCCTAAGCCTCTTAGCTATTCTGGCAACTGTGAGAACAAGAACATTGCCCTTCATGTGGCCAAGCTTGTGTTTTCCGGGTGGTCCCAAAACCATGGGCCTTGGGGATCCCCCTTTTGGACAGAATGTGTCATTTTTCTCTTGTTTTTCAGGGAGATGAGCATTGCAAAAGCAAAAAATGGACCGATGCAAGAAGGCTTTTTTGAGTATTTTTAATTCCTTTCAGTGGCAATTGGTGGCTTTTCTATTTCCCACCGCTCTTATACAAGTGTGATTTCATGTCATAGTCACTTTGCTGGAGGGGCAACAACAGGAATTGAGTAAATGTGACCCTCTGACGTGAGTCGCAGTAGAACAACCCAAGCCTGAAGCATGTTCCACTGTTTGGTCATTTGCCCACATGTTGTACAGGTTTCTGAATTTATATTTGAGAAGTCTTGCAGGCCTTGACTCATTCTTCAAAAACTCATACAATTTGCTAGTATTCTCTGTGAGCTGTGTGTAGGAACCCAGCTAGAGTGTGTTTTGTTTTTATTCTTCAAGTACAGAACATTATTTTATTCCTTATAAATTACGTGCCTTTAACTTGCTATGACCAAAGATTGATCATCAGCACATATCTCAGAGTCAGTGTTGCTCAAATATGAAAAAAAAAAAAATTCTTAGACCACTTGTATTTCTTATCAGGACATTTGATTAAAAAAAAAAAACAAAAACCCCTCCACATCTCTTTGGAAGGTTGGTAGCTATCAGGCTGATGATTTTCAGTGCCTGCTGAAGGCTGAGAAGGGCATGTCTAACAGGGAAGGGCATGCAAAACCATCCTCAGGCTTACATAACATGCCTTCTCCATCCTAAAGACAAAATGATATTACTCCTTGCTAGTAAATGTTGTTTCTGTTATCCTTTTGCAGTTAGGGGCAGCATAAAAGGATGTTTTGTGTGCTATTCAGTTCAGTGTTTGTTTCTTGTTCAGGACATAATGAAGCTGATATGGATGGAGGTCATTTCCCATTGGGTAGATTCAGAGAATTCTCATCAAAGTCGTAGTTAAGTTCATCAGCAAAGTGGACTGAAGTTCATGGCATCTTAAGAGGCACAGAACACGCACCTCAGGCCTGTCTCCGCCTGTTTTCCATTCTTCCAAATTCCTTGGAATTTATGGATTAAATATACTTACTCTCAACTCTTCAAAGTAACCCCCAAAGTCTTTGAAATACAGCAGTCCATAACCTGCACTGCGTGCGCTGTGCGGAGAGGGCTGCATGCAGATCAGCGATCCAGGCCTGGTAGGCACCCAGCCTGTTGAGCTACCAGCTCAACTGAAGTTGCTGCCTTCCACTTGGTCATATGTACTCTTGTGAAGAGCTGCTCTGTGAGTCAATCTGGGTGTCTTTGTAGAACCATTAGGACCTAAAGGGGGTCACATGTATTTTTCATTTGTATCTTGCACATTTGCAGAGAGTGTTAGATGCCTGAGTGATATTTGCAATTGAGGGATTGGTGAAGGCCCCTAGGTGGGGCCACCATGCATATCCAGAAGCAGTGCCATTCTGAAGAATCAGCAGTCTGTCTTTTTGGAACAAAGATAGGAATTCTTTCACCCGTGATTTCACTAAATCATGCTGCTGCATTGTAAAACATACATGCAATTTTGATACCTATGGAAATGTACTGGGATGAGAGACACATGATGTGCTTGAAGGAGCCCTGGCAAAGGATTAAAAACAAGATTCTGGTTGCCACTGAGTGACCACAAGGAAGTCAGCCTACTTCTGGGGCTTGGGTGTCATCCTTTGTGAATAAAGCAGTCTTACATATAACTGCAGGATACACTCAAGGAGCAAGAATTCCACACCAGACTCCTCAGGCCCTATTGTAGGTCAATTCTCTAAGACTTAGATTTTTACAAAAGATTGATAGCCAGTTTTGTGCCCGGCTTATAAAACAAAATTTCTTGTATTAAGAGGATGAGGGTATAGGAGGAATCAGGTTTCTTTATTTTTCAGTGAATGGTGTATGGGTTTAGGTTCATTTCTCATTTCTTAAACATGTAAAAAAATTGTATTTATTTATTTTTGACTTTGCTGAATCTTCGTTGTGTGGGGTACTCTCTAGCCATGGTGCGTAGGTTTCTTACTGTGGTGGCTCCTCTTGTTGCAGAGCACAGGCTCTGGGGGGCTTGGCTTCAGTAGTGGTGGCATGTGGGCTCAGTATTTGCGGCTCCCAGGCTCTGGAGCACAGGTTTAATAGCTGTGGCTCAGAGGCTTAGTTGCTCTGTGGCACGTGGAATCTTTCTGGATCAAGGATTGAACTCATGTCTACTGCATTGGCAGGCAGATTCTTTACACTGAGATACCAGGAAAGTCCCATTTCTCATTTCTTGGTGCCCCTCAGATTTCCTTAAACTTGGAGCATTGTGGACAAAAGATGAAACTCAAGTTCCTTGGCTCTAGAGCAGATCCAAGGTACCCCCAACTGATCCATGACAATTGGCTGTAGTGGCAGGTGACTTGGACTTCCCTTTGGCTTAACAAATCTCTTTGGAGCTTCTGGGCATGATTTCCTTTTACAAAGCTGTAAACACAATACCATTTGGGAACTGCTTGTGCTGTTGGAGGATGTGATGCTTAAGATGGAGATACCTGCAGATCTATGGATGTGACTTGAACAGAGAAACAAGGGGGATGTAGCCTGTTCTCAGGTGAAGAGGATTCAGCAGTTGTAAGGGTTGGGGGAGAGTGGGCTGTTGATTTTCTATCTCCTGCACTGCACTTGACCCTGGTGAGCTGGGTGCTCTGGCACTCATTCCTAGAGTGGTTCGGGGCAGTGAACTCTAGAATTCTTGCTCTGCAGCTTGCATTGCATGAATCTCAGAAATTCTTAGGTTCTGCATGGGTCTGCTGTGTTACACAGACATATGCAAGTGTGGCAACAGCTATCAGAGGAAATGCTCCATGGAAGCCTAGCAGGCACTGCAGTTGTTTGAAAAGTCACAAGAAAGGGACAGAGGTGATAACTTATACGTTTTACACCAGTTTGGGCTGGAGAGGGAATATGAGATTAAGGAAAGGAGAGAGGAGAGGGCATGCACGAATTAATGAATGAGTGGGAGACAGTGGAGGATGAACGAACAAGTGTTTTGGTCCTCAAATTTGTCTTTTTTCAAATTTTAAGAATGGAAGGATTTAGTACTCTTCTAAGTTGAGCTAAAGGGACCAATGGAGAGGCAGGATTTGAAGATACAGTCATGAGGATGATTAAGCAAAACCCTTTAGGAGATAGAAAAGTCTTAAACTAAAGAGAAAACCATGGAATGAAGATTAAAGGGACTAGATCAGGAAGATGGAAGAAATAGGATGGTTTTGGGAACAGAAGGTGAGGTGCTCGGCAGAATAAAAGGACCTCTTCTTCACCCCAACACCACCCAGGGATCAAATACTCTATACAGGTGGCGGCCTCTTCTTCACAGAGAAGCCTTTCTCATCCTCAGCCTAGTCCAGGGGTAAGTATGGTGGGTTGATTCAGGATCTGAGTCAGTCTGGAACTGAGCTAGACAGGTCAAGAAGAGCATAGCAACTCAGTGGAGAGAACGAGGGCTGAGGGCTAAGGATCTGAATGAGGCCCAAGATTAAGTGAACTTTGAATGAAAAGGGAAGAACATAGCAGGGAGAGAAGACTGTAGTGAAGGTTTCTGGTTTTAAGACCAGTTTCCAAGATAGAGTTTTTTTTTTTTTGCAGAGAGTGGGCAGGTACTCAAGGGGCGATCATCCCACAGACACAAGTGAGCAGGAGGCAGAACTGTTATTAGATGTTTTCAGGTCTAAAATTTCAAAGATTTAGTCACTCAAAACAGTGTCTGTGTGCGCTTTTGGAATTTGGATAACAAGAAGTGTGTGTGTGTGTACATGTGTGTGTTTCTTATTCTATCCAGATATTTGGAATGACAGTGATTCCTGCCTTATCCAAAAGGATCTCCATGGTGAAGAAATAGTTAAGTGAACTATAGTTCAGGATTCAGTTAAAAGATGTGATTTTAACAGATTCTCAGATGTGAAAAAGACTTTGTAAATTATTAGAATGCGAGAAACATGCAAGGAACACTAATATTCTTTGAGGGTGGTAATGATAAGGTTAGTGGCAGGTCCAAGTGAAGTGGCATTTGTCTGGTGACATTCTACTCTTATCCATTCACCTAGCAGAACTCAAGTGAAAAATTCCTGTCAGTAAGTTTCCCTGAATCAGGGTATTCCTCAGAGGATGGGGTAACTGTCCCAAACATGTGCCCGTTCCTCAGAGTGAAGCCAGTGAATTATTTGATGTACTGTGTGTTCCAGGATACCTCAATCTGGGAGCTGGGACATCAGTGCTGGAGAGATCTGATGAAGGATGCTAAATGTGAGGCTCATCAGCCTCACTTCCTATGTGTCCCTTGCTAGAACACGATCCTCAGCTTAATCCCCATTCGAGAAAAAGGACTCTGAGTTCTGTTTTAATATGAACAAGCTTAACAGTGCCAAACCGTTGACGGTGCCAGAAACTTCCTAAGCCTCTTAGCTATTCTGGCAACTGTTGAGAACAAGAACATTGCCCTTCATGTGGCCAAGCTTGTGTTTTCCGGGTGGTCCCAAAACCATGGGCCTTGGGGATCCCCCTTTTGGACAGAAGTGTCATTTTTCTCTGTGTTTCAGGGAGATGAGCATTGCAAAAGCAAAAAATGGACCGATGCAAGAAGGCTTTTTTGAGTATTTTAATTCCTTTCAGTTCAATTGGTGGCTTTCTTTCTCCACCGCTTCTTTTCATGTCATAGTCACTTTGCTGGAGGGGCAACAACAGGAATTGAGTAAATGTGACCCTCTGACGTGAGTCGCAGTAGAACAACCCAAGCTGAAGCATGTTCCACTGTTTGGTCATTTGCCCACATGTTGTACAGGTTTCTGAATTTATATTTGAGAAGTTTGGGCAAATCCCAGGGCTGATCTCCTTCAGAATGGACTGGTTGGATCTCCTTGCAGTCCAAGGGACTCTCAAGAGTCTTCTTCAGCACCACAGTTCAAAAGCATCAATTCTTCGGTGCTCAGCCTTCTTCACAGTCCAACTCTCACATCCAAACATTACCACAGGAAAAACCATAGCCTTGACTAGACGAAACTTTGTTGGCAAAGTAATGTCTCTGCTTTTGAATATACTATCTAGGTTGGTCATAACTTTCCTTCCAAGGAGTAAGTGTCTTTTAATTTCATGGCTGCAGTCACCATCTGCACTGATTTTGGAGCCCCCCAAAAATAAAGTCTGACACTGTTTCCACTGTTTCCCCATCTATTTCCCAAGAAGTGATGGGACCAGATGCCATGATCTACGTTTTCTGAATGTTGAGCTTTAAGCTAACTTTTTCACTCTCCACTTTTACCTTCATCAAGAGGCTTTTGAGTTCCTCTTCACTTTCTGCCATAAGGGTGGTGTCATCTGCATATCTGAGGTTATTGATATTTCTCCTGGCAATTTTGATTCCAGCTTGTGTTTCTTCCAGTCCAGTGTTTCTCATGACGTACTCTGCATATAAGTTAAATAAGCAGGGTGACAACATACAGCCTTGATGTGCTCCTTTTCCTATTTGCAACCAGTCTGTTGTTCCATGTCCACTTCCAACTGTTGCTTCCTGACCTGCATACAGATTTCTCAAGAGGCAGATCAGGTGGTCTGGTATTCCCATCTCTCTCAGAATTTTCCAGTTTATTGTGATCCATACAGTCAAAGGCTTTGGCATAGTCAATAAAGCAGAAATAGATATTTTTCTGGAACTCTCTTGCTTTTTCCATGATCCAGTGGGTGTTGGCAATTTGATCTCTGGTTCCTCTGCCTTTTCTAAAACCAGCTTGAACATCAGGAAGTTCACGGTTCACATACTGTTGAAGCCTGGCTTGGAGAATTTTGAGCATTACTTTACTAGCATGTGAGATGAATGCAATTGGGCGGTAGTTTGAGCATTCTTTGGCATTGCCTTACTTTGGGATTGGAATGAAAACTGACCTTTTCCAGTCCTGTGGCCACTGCTGAGTTTTCCAAATTTGCTGACATATTGAGTGCACCACTTTCACAGCATCATCTTTCAGGATTTGGAATAGCTCAACTGGAATTCCATCACCTCCACTAGCTTTGTTCATAGTGATGCTTTCTAAGGCCCACTTGGCTTCACATTCCAGGATGTCTGGCTCTAGGTGAGTGATCACACCATCGTGATTATCTGGGTCGTGAAGATCTTTTTTGTGTAGTTCTTCTGTGTATTCTTGCCATCTCTTCTTAATATCTTCTGCTTCTGTTAGGTCCATACCATTTCTGTCCTTTATCGAGCCTATCTTTGCATGAAATGTTCCTTTGGTATCTCTGATTTTCTTGAAGAGATCTCTATCCTTTCCCATTCCATTGTTTTCCTCTATTTCTTTGCATTGATCGCTGAGGAAGGCTTTCTTATCTCTTCTTGCTATTCTTTGGAACTCTGCATTCAGATGTTTATATCTTTCCTTTTCTCCTTTGCTTTTCGCTTCTCTTCTTTTCACAGCTATTTGTAAGGCCTCCCCAGACAGCCATTTTGCTTTTTTGCATTTATTTACCATGGGGATTGTCTTGATCCCTGTCTCAATGTCACGAACCTCATTCCATAGTTCATCAGGCACTCTGTCTATCAGATCTAGGCCCTTAAATCTATTTCTCACTTCCACTGTATAATCATAAGGGATTTGATTTAGGTCATACCTGAATGGTCTAGTGGTTTTCCCTACTTTCTTCAATTTAAGTCTGAATTTGGCAATAAGGAGTTCATGGTCTGAGCCACAGTCAGCTCCTGGTCTTGTTTTTGCTGACTGTATAGAGCTTCTCCATCTTTGGCTTCAAAGAATATAATCAATCTGACTTCGGTGTTGACCATCTGGTGATGTCCATGTATAGAGTCTTCTCTTGTGTTGTTGGAAGAGGGTGTTTGTATGACCAGTGCATTTTCTTGGCAAAACTCTATTAATCTTTGCCCTGCTTCATTCCGTATTCCAAGGCCAAATTTGCCTGTTACTCCAGGTGTTTCTTGACTTCCTACTTTTGCATTCCAGTGCCCTTCTCAGTGATAAACAATAAAGACAGAGCCAGTTTGGGGAAGGTGAGGAGTTCAGGTTTAGGTATATTGGTTGGAGACGTCTACGTGGCATCTAGAGTGAACCATTGAGCACAGTCATTATGTGACTGCAGGTTAATGGGACAACTCAAGGACACTGTGAAGTAAGAGTCTAGGGAAAAGGACTGAATTCAGAGAAATATGGACACATGAAAAGCCAGAAGTGACTTTAAAAAGGACAAAATAGGAGCACATAGTCTAACAAAGCCAAGCGAGGAGAGAGTATTGAGGTATGGATTGCTAGTCATTTCTACAGAGAGGGTAGCACTGGGAAAAGCTGATCAGACTTGGTCTAGGAAGCTAATCAGAGGAAATGCTTCCATGGAAGCCTAGCAGGGCACTGCAGTTGTTTGAAAAGTCACAAGGAAAGGGACAGAGGTGATAGACTTATACGGTTTTACACCAGTTTGGGCTGGAGAGGGAATATGAGATTAAGGAAAGGAGAGAGGGAGAGAGGCATGCACGAATTAATGAATGAGTGGGAGACAGTGGAGGATGAAACTTTGAACAAGTGTTTTGGTCCTCAAATTTGTCTTTTTTCAAATTTTAAGAATGGAAGGATTTAGGTACTCTTCTAAGTTGAGCTAAAGGGACCAATGGAGAGGCAGGATTTGAAGATACAGTCATGAGGATGATTAAGCAAAACCCTTTAGGAGATAGAGAAGTCTTAAAACTAAAGAGAAAACCATGGAATGAAGATTAAAGGGACTAGATCAGGAAGATGGAAGAAATAGGATGGTTGTGGGAACAGAAGGTGAGGTGCTCGGCAGAATAAAAGGACCTCTTTCTCACCCCCAACACCAGCCCAGGGATCAAATACTCTATACAGGTGGCGGCCTCTTCTTCACAGAGAAGCCTTTCTTCATCCTCAGCCTAGGTCCAGGGGTAAGTATGGTGGGTTGATTCAGGATCTGAGTCAGTCTGGAACTGAGCTAGACAGGTCAAGAAGAGCATAGCAACTCAGTGGGAGAGACGAGGGGCTGAGGGCTAAGGATCTGAATGAGGCCCAAGATTAAGTGAACTTTGAATGAAAAGGGAAGAACATAGCAGGGAGAGAAGACTGTAGTGAAGGTTTCTGGTTTTAAGACCAGTTTTCCAAGATAGAGTTTTTTTTTTTTTTGCAGAGAGTGGCAGGTACTCAAGGGGCTGATCATCCCACAGACACAAGTGAGCAGGAGGCAGAACTGTTATTAGATGTTTTCAGGTCTAAAATATTCAAAGATTTAGTCACTCAAGACAGTGTCTGTGTGCGCCTTTTGGAATTTGGATAACAAGAAGTGTGTGTGTGTGTACATGTGTGTGTTTCTTATTCTATCCAGATATTTGGAATGACAGTGATTCCTGCCTTATCCAAAAGGATCTCCATGGTGAAGAAATAGTTAAGTGAACTATAGTTCAGGATTCAGTTAAAAGATGTGATTTTAACAGATTCTCAGATGTGAAAAAGACTTTGTAAATTATTAGAATGCGAGAAACATGCAAGGAACACTAATATTCTTTGAGGGTGGTAATGATAAGGTTAGTGGCAGGTCCAAGTGAAGTGGCATTTGTCTGGTGACATTCTACTCTTATCCATTCACCTAGCAGAACTCAAGTGAAAAATTCCTGTCAGTAAGTTTCCCTGAATCAGGGTATTTCCTCAGAGGATGGAGGTAACTGTCCCAAACATGTGCCCGTTCCTCAGAGTGAAGCCAGTGAATTATTTGATGTACTGTGTGTTCCAGGATACCTCAATCTGGGGAGCTGGGACATCAGTGCTGGAGAGATCTGATGAAGGATGCTAAATGATGAGGCTCATCAGCCTCACTTCCTATGTGTCCCTTGCTAGAACACGATCCTCAGCTTAATCCCCATTCGAGAAAAAGGACTCTGAGTTCTGTTTTAATATAGAACAAGCTTAACAGTGCCAAACCGTTGACGGTGCCAGAAACTTCCTAAGCCTCTTAGCTATTCTGGCAACTGTGAGAACAAGAACATTGCCCTTCATGTGGCCAAGCTTGTGTTTTCCGGGTGGTCCCAAAACCATGGGCCTTGGGGATCCCCCTTTTGGACAGAATGTGTCATTTTTCTCTTGTTTTTCAGGGAGATGAGCATTGCAAAAGCAAAAAATGGACCGATGCAAGAAGGCTTTTTTGAGTATTTTTAATTCCTTTCAGTGGCAATTGGTGGCTTTTCTATTTCCCACCGCTCTTATACAAAGTGTGATTTCATGTCATAGTCACTTTGCTGGAGGGGCAACAACAGGAATTGAGTAAATGTGACCCTCTGACGTGAGTCGCAGTAGAACAACCCAAGCCTGAAGCATGTTCCACTGTTTGGTCATTTGCCCACATGTTGTACAGGTTTCTGAATTTATATTTGAGAAGTCTTGCAGGCCTTGACTCATTCTTCAAAACTCATACAATTTGCTAGTATTCTCTGTGAGCTGTGTGTAGGAACCCAGCTAGAGTGTGTTTTGTTTTTATTCTTCAAGTACAGAACATTATTTTATTCCTTATAAATTACGTGCCTTTAACTTGCTATGACCAAAGATTGATCATCAGCACATATCTCAGAGTCAGTGTTGCTCAAATATGAAAAAAAAAAAAATTCTTAGACCACTTGTATTTCTTATCAGGACATTTGATTAAAAAAAAAAAAACAAAAACCCCTCCACATCTCTTTGGAAGGTTGGTAGCTATCAGGCTGATGATTTTCAGTGCCTGCTGAAGGCTGAGAAGGGCATGTCTAACAGGGAAGGGCATGCAAAACCATCCTCAGGCTTACATAACATGCCTTCTCCATCCTAAAGACAAAATGATATTACTCCTTGCTAGTAAATGTTGTTTCTGTTATCCTTTTGCAGTTAGGGGCAGCATAAAAGGATGTTTTGTGTGCTATTCAGTTCAGTGTTTGTTTCTTGTTCAGGATATAATGAAGCTGATATGGATGGAGGTCATTTCCCATTGGGTAGATTCAGAGAATTCTCATCAAAGTCGTAGTTAAGTTCATCAGCAAAGTGGACTGAAGTTCATGGCATCTTAAGAGGCACAGAACACGCACCTCAGGCCTGTCTCCGCCTGTTTTCCATTCTTCCAAATTCCTTGGAATTTATGGATTAAATATACTTACTCTCAACTCTTCAAAGTAACCCCCAAAGTCTTTGAAATACAGCAGTCCATAACCTGCACTGCGTGCGCTGTGCGGAGAGGGCTGCATGCAGATCAGCGATCCAGGCCTGGTAGGCACCCAGCCTGTTGAGCTACCAGCTCAACTGAAGTTGCTGCCTTCCACTTGGTCATATGTACTCTTGTGAAGAGCTGCTCTGTGAGTCAATCTGGGTGTCTTTGTAGAACCATTAGGACCTAAAGGGGGTCACATGTATTTTTCATTTGTATCTTGCACATTTGCAGAGAGTGTTAGATGCCTGAGTGATATTTGCAATTGAGGGATTGGTGAAGGCCCCTAGGTGGGGCCACCATGCATATCCAGAAGCAGTGCCATTCTGAAGAATCAGCAGTCTGTCTTTTTGGAACAAAGATAGGAATTCTTTCACCCGTGATTTCACTAAATCATGCTGCTGCATTGTAAAAACATACATGCAATTTTGATACCTATGGAAATGTACTGGGATGAGAGACACATGATGTGCTTGAAGGAGCCCTGGCAAAGGATTAAAAACAAGATTCTGGTTGCCACTGAGTGACCACAAGGAAGTCAGCCTACTTCTGGGGCTTGGGTGTCATCCTTTGTGAATAAAGCAGTCTTACATATAACTGCAGGATACACTCAAGGAGCAAGAATTCCACACCAGACTCCTCAGGCCCGATTGTAGGTCAATTCTCTAAGACTTAGATTTTTACAAAAGATTGATAGCCAGTTTTGTGCCCGGCTTATAAAACAAAATTTCTTGTATTAAAGAGGATGAGGGTATAGGAGGAATCAGGTTTCTTTATTTTTCAGTGAATGGTGTATGGGTTTAGGTTCATTTCTCATTTCTTAAACATGTAAAAAAATTGTATTTATTTATTTTTGACTTTGCTGAATCTTCGTTGTGTGGGGTACTCTCTAGCCATGGTGCGTAGGTTTCTTACTGTGGTGGCTCCTCTTGTTGCAGAGCACAGGCTCTGGGGGGCTTGGGCTTCAGTAGTGGTGGCATGTGGGCTCAGTATTTGCGGCTCCCAGGCTCTGGAGCACAGGTTTAATAGCTGTGGCTCAGAGGCTTAGTTGCTCTGTGGCACGTGGAATCTTTCTGGATCAAGGATTGAACTCATGTCTACTGCATTGGCAGGCAGATTCTTTACACTGAGATACCAGGAAAGTCCCATTTCTCATTTCTTGGTGCCCCTCAGATTTCCTTAAACTTGGAGCATTGTGGACAAAAGATTGAAACTCAAGTTCCTTGGCTCTAGAGCAGATCCAAGGTACCCCCAACTGATCCATGACACATTGGCTGTAGTGGCAGGTGACTTGGACTTCCCTTTGGCTTAACAAATCTCTTTGGGAGCTTCTGGGCATATTTCCTTTTACAAAGCTGTAAACACAATACCATTTGGGAACTGCTTGTGCTGTTGGAGGATGTGATGCTTAAGATGGAGATACCTGCAGATCTATGGATGTGACTTGAACAGAGAAACAAGGGGGATGTAGCCTGTTCTCAGGTGAAGAGGATTCAGCAGTTGTAAGGGTTGGGGAGAGTGGGCTGTTGATTTTCTATCTCCTGCACTGCACTTGACCCTGGTGAGCTGAGTGCTCTGGCACTCATTCCTAGAGTGGTTCGGGGCAGTGAACTCTAGAAGTTCTTGCTCTGCAGCTTGCATTGCATGAATCTCAGAAATTCCTTAGGTTCTGCATGGGTCTGCTGTGTTACACAGGACATATGCAAGTGTGGCAACAGCTTCCTTCTTCTGTAAGCTCTCTCGTGCCTTTCACTTTGGCCATGTTTTTATTTGGCAAATTTATCCATTTCTCCACTTTGTGTTTTCCATCTTCAGTGAGGGATGCTATTCAGCCAGGCAGAACAAATGTATTTGAAATGAATGTACATTCCTCAATTCCCTCTTTCCTCCTCCCCTTTGCTCCCTCCCTCCATCCATCTCTCCCTCCATATCTCATTCTTTCTTTCTTCCTCCCTCCCTCCCTCCTGTCCTTCCTCCTTCCTTCTTTCATAAAAGTTTTGTGAGGGAAGTATTAACTCTTTCTTCTGAACCCTGATACAAATGTCTTTCTATAATGGTAACTGACATTTGTCTGACTTATTTATTCTAATGCAAATATTGAAATAGCTGTTATTAAAGTTATTAAGACTTCTATAACATGAAGTAGTATGTAGGGTAACACTTGTAAGTGTTTTTAAAAACCAAGTGCCTAATCTGAGGTTACAGTCAATATCTAAAAGTTTTATTTGAAGCAAAAAAGTCAAGGTAGTTTAACTCGAATGGGAGCCATTCATAATTCTCAGGACTCATTCCCCCCGCCCCTCCCTTCTGAAACTGCAATTTGATTACTATGTCATAAAACAAGTTTAACATGTGTAGTTTGAAGAAGTGAGTTTCAACATAGAGGCTTTGTAAAATTCAACTACATTACTTTATAGCACACCAAAATCATTTGCTTTTGGCATATACCCTAGCTGACTGCACTGATTTATCCAAGAAGGAATACAGTTTGATTTCTAAAGGAAGAAGAGGTAAAACCATAGCCAACATCAGAAAATGAGTTAAGGAAAAATAGTAACATTTTTGGCCCTAAGCCTACCCTGAAGGGGCCATGTGACCTCAGCAAGAGGCTACAGCTCCTTAGAGCTGACCCTATCTTTGGGGTATTTCCAAGCTGAAGGCTGAACAATTAGGGACATTCCTGCCGGGGGCAGCATGTGCATATAAAAGATGCTGATTAAATATTTATTGATAAGCTATCAATGAATTCCTAATCACCCCCAACTGTCATTCAATCCATCTGAATTCCAAAGGAAATAGTGTCGTGTCTACACAAACAAATTGATCTAAGTAATGAACAGCCTAAAGAATGGCACAATTTAAAGATCACTCCAGGTTGAATACCCAATTCAAGAAAAAGGTATTAGGCTTTCTTTTTATTAGGTTCCTGTTTGATTTCCCAGCACAGTTTGGTATTGAATACTTATGACTTCCTCTAGTCCTTCAAAACAATGGTCTCTTCCTGTGGTTTGGCCTTTTATTTTGTTCCCTTTCTTTGTGTGGGTTGCTGAGCCCCAATAAAGTAATTGCTCAACATTGGGAGTATCTGAAATGTTTTATGAAATTTCGGTCATGGCTGTGTTGATGTGCTACCAGGTGAGTACATTAGTCTGCACATACAGAGAGCCTCTGGAGGCCAGGTATGGCCCTTCTTGTTGAGCGTACACAGGTTACAACACTGACACAGTTCACAGTGTGGAGGACCCTGAAGCTTGTAGAAAAAGATAAGTAGCCAAATGCATGCATAGGTTCAAGTGGTGTTGACTGCAGTGGCAGAAGTGGTGAAGACACGGATAAAAAACAGGGCCTTGATGGGGTGATCGGGAAAAGCTGCTCTGAGGAGCTGAGCGTTGAGCTGAGTCTTGAAGAGGAATCACAAGCAGGCTGTGTGATTTAGACATGAGAACATTGGCGTGTGTTCCTGTCAGAGAGAATAGAACATTTCAAGCCCTCTCAGAGGTGTGTATGGATAACTAAGGCTGGCTGGTGCGGCTGCATCACATGAGCAAAGATCTGGCATTCATGGCTTGTGGGGAATAGAATTTTGTTGAGTGAATTGAGAACCTTTCTGTGTGTGGAGAGGGGTTGGGGATAATACCATATGTTGTTGGAACATCACTTTTGATACCCTGGGATGTGTAGGTTGGTGAGAGATAGGGGGAAACGTAATCAGGAGGCTTTTGCACTGGTCCAGAGGCACCATCTGAGAGTGGCAGTAATGGAGGTGAGTGGCCAAGACCTGTTCAAAATTACTGTTTGATAGTTTGGCTGTGGGAGATGAGGAAAAGCGAGGAATACAGAATGGCTCCCAGGTTCCTGGTATCTTTAAATGGTGGTGATATGACTAAGATGAAATGTATGAAAAGAGAAATGGTCTGAAAGGGGGAGAAGGGTGGAAATTTAGTAGTCTATTTTGAATAACTGAAATTTCACGTGCCTCTGAAATAGCCATGAAGGTATAAATGAGAAGTTGGATATAAGACTCTGAACTTCCCAGAAGAAACTTGGACTGGAAATATAACTATGGTAGTGATCAATACACAAATGGTGTTTAAAGCCATGGAGAGAAACAGGGGAGAGAAGAGATGGAGAAAGGCTCAGAGGCAAGCTCTGAACCTCCCAATTAATAGGCTAAGTAGACGAGAAGGTGGTTGCAAAGGAGATGGAGAAGCAACATCCAAGGAGTGAGGAAAACTAGAAGAGAGTGAGATCGTGGAAGTCAAGAGTAAGAAGTGCTTTGAGATAGAAAGGGGATGGTGATATGGAACTGATGAATCCTATATCCAAATAGAGTCCTTTGAGTTGGACAATGTGAAGTCACCAGTGACATTGTTGAGCAGTTTCAGGGATGGGAATGGTGGTCAGAAGCCACAGTGAAGAGGCTGCGGAGTGAGTGTGAGGTGAAGATATGTAATTGTCAAGCAAATGTTAGTTACATGAAAAGATGGCTTATAAAGAAAAGCCAAGAAGTGGGAAAATAGCCGAGAGAGTGTGGAACCCAAGAAAGATTTTTAAATGTTTGTTGTCTATAAGTAAGTAAATGGATAAATAAATCGTGGTATATCCAGACAATGGAATATTATTCAGCAACAAAAAGAAATGAGCTATCAAGCAATCAAAAGACTTGGAGAAGGGACCTTAAATGCATGTTACTAGGTGAAAGAAACCTATCTGAAGAGTCTATATACTGTATGATTCCAACTCTATGACATTCTGAAAAAAAGGCACAACTATGCAGAAAGTAAAAAGATCAATGGTTGTGGGGTGAAGTGGATCAGATGAATAGGCAGAGCAAAGAAGATTTTTTAGGGTAGTGAAATTATTCCATATGATATTGTAATGATGGATCTATGTCATTATGCATTTGTCCAAACCCATAGGGTGTACAATACCAAGTAAGAATCCTAAGGTAAACTATGGACTTAGGGTGATCATAATATGTCACTGTAGGCTCATCCTTGGTAAAAATGTATCATTCCAGTGAGTCATGTCAGCTGGAGAGGCTATGTATGAGTGGAATCAGGGGGTATATAGGAAATTTGTATACCTTTTTCTCATTTTTTTGTAAAAACAAAACTGTTCTTAAAACACGTGTGTATGCTGATAGAATGAGTAGGAGGGAGAATCTGCTGAGGGGAGTAGAGGATCATCCCAGGAAATGAAAAGGGAGAGGGATTAACCTTTTACAGAGGCGTGTCTTGGGGATGAGATGAGAGAAAATGCTACTGATTTAGACAGTTTTGTTGGTGAGAAGTTTGGATCACCATCTTAGAGTTTCTAGCATCTCAATGAAGTATGGGAATATACGCATCATCTAAAGGTGAGATGGTAGGAAGGGAGAGGGGTGGAGATTTGAACCAAGAGTGAAGATAGAAAACAGTCAAATAGGAGAATAGTGGGACAGCAAGCCTCCTATGGGCTTTCTTTGTAGCTCAGTGGGTAAAGAATATGCCTGCAATACAGGAGACCTGGGTTCGATTCCTGGGTTGGGAAGATCCTCTGGAGAAGGAAATGGCAACCCACTCCAGTATTCTTTCCTGGAGAATCCCATGGACAGAGGAGCCTGGCAGGCCACAGTCCATTGGGTCGCAAGAGTCGGACACAACTTAGCAACTAAATGGCAATGACAACGAAGCCTCCTAGAGAAATAAAAATAGTAGCATTGCCAGGCAAATAGTAGCAAGCTAAGTGCTCATTTGGGGCTTATGAAAATGAAGTTAGCATGAAACAAGTGTAACTAGTATATTTAAAAACATGACTCATGATATAGAATAAAACTATCATTTTTAATTCTTTTATTTTTCATTTTTCTCTCTCATTATCCTTATAATAGTTGTACAGTTGGGAAAGTTTTCTGTCAAAGATTGAAAACTCTGAAAAATTCCTATGTGTCCTATGGAACAGAAGGTCCTATAGGTGAAGTAGGTTAAAAATCACTTTGGATTCAGAAAATAGAATGTTCAGTTCTACATATTCATCAGCCTTCCATCTTCATCCAAGGGGAAGACTTCTTTTCTCCCCACACTTACTTTGTCCCCAAAACCATGGTTGTGTTATTCTGCCTTGCTGGCTCGTTCAGGGATGGTGCTTGAGGAAAGAGAAAAGAATGTACTGAAGATTTTTCTCTGCCTGACAGATGCAGTTGTAAACTGGATCAACAATTTTAGGACTTGGCATATATTTAAACCTGTATCATTTTCTGAGTACTTCTGTGAGTTTTCCTAGATTTCCCTTCTAATGGCACCTCCTATGATACAGGCATATTCCATTCCTCTGGCCACTTCTCCTCACTCAGCTTCTAGTTTTGGGGAAGTTCAGCCCACACACTTTCTCTGTGGGAATCCCATTACCCTTTCCATTGGTTCTCACACCTACAAGCCCAAAAGCCTTCAAGTCTGCACTTTCCTTTGTGGCTCATCTTGGGCCTCAAGGAATAATAATGTTTCCTTTGCTCTAATAAATTGTAGGCTAGTGGATTCCGTTCAGTCACCTCTTAGTGGCTCCCACATTGAAGCCGCTTATTAACTCATGGTTTTTGTCCTCAGTCTTTCCAGGGCAAGGGTGAGGACTTTGTCCACTGAGCTTCCATCCATAGATGTGGATTATTGAGTTCTGAGCGGTCCCATAGAAGCAGGCTTCATCAGTGTTGACTTGAGGACCTGGGTATGCCTAGATGCACCTTTCTTTGGTAATGGGTCCAAGCTCAGAGTTCTAGCAGTTCCCACCAAACAGTTCCTACTCTTCTTGCATCTTGAGTCTTTTACTACCATCCACAGGAGGAAATTTTTAAATGTCACGGGATCACTTTTACTCTTGTCTTTGAAGATTTGCATTCTAGTTAACATTTCATGTTGGGATTTCATTTCTATCATTTCCTGTTACCCGAAGTCCCAATGTAATAGCTTTTCAACTTGTCTGCACAATATTTTAAGTGAACCTTGGTACACATCTGAAGGACACCATGATAGAAAAATCCAGATTTCAATTTTTTTCCAACAAATAGTGTAAGCACATGAGAGTTGTGTTCCTGAAGGGGTGATTTTCCTGAAGGACCTTGGAATCCCAGCTGACCCATAAGAATAACTGAAACCAGGAGAGGACCAATGGAATGAAAAAGTAGATGGATTGAAGGTCACAATGAGGTTGAAGAATTTTGTAGCGGAAGTACTCGGCCAGGTAAGCTGAGCAGAGAGGAAATGGTGGTTAGAATAGATTGTTTACTGAGTACAGCACGAGTCAAAACATGACCACAGGAGAGTGTGGCAGACATAGAATGGAGGAAAAGAGAATTGGTAGTCAAGTAACAAGAAAGCAGAGTGATTAGTTCCTCTTCAGGATGCTCTAGTTCTACGATTTCTGACTGGGCTAAGCCCACATGAGAAAAATAAACCAAAAGTAAAAGCCCTGAGTAGAGTAGGAGTAGTGACCATAAGTTGGTAGAAACATCAAAGAGGGTAGCATACTTATTGTTAGTGAACTTAGTCACTCAGTCTGTCCAGCTCTTTGTGACCCCGTGGGCTAGCGCACCAGGAGATGGAGTATTTGAATGGTGTGAGGCTTAAAGGAACAGTGGGTTTTTTGCTTGTTTTTTTGTTTGTTTGTTTGTTTTTTGTTTTAAGACTGGAGGGGAGGCACAGTGCAGAAGTGAAAGGGGCAAGCTAGAAGGATACATATAAAAGGCCTCTGAAATAAAATATTAAGATTGTATTATGCACTATGATTTATGTTGTCGTTCAGTCATTCAGTTGTGTCCAACTCTTTGTGACCCCATGGACTGCAGCATGCCAAGCTTCTCTGTCCTTCACAATCTCCCAGAGTTTACTCAAACTCAAATTTATGATTAATTCTTTTTACTGAGAATAGGTATATAATACAGGAGAGAAAGATACATTGTAGTAACAAGGGTGCCGACAACAGCCAGGAAACCAGATTTTTACAAGTTATGCTATGTCTACAAATAACTGGCTGTGTGATCTGGGACAAGTCACTTAATCCTGAAAGCCAAACCTTTACATTGAAAGAGCAGCTTACAAACTACCTTTGTAATCAAGTCAAGTCATCATTTTTTAAGGATAACCACTCTATCTGTTACACTTTATTTGATCCTTTTTATAATTTGGAAACTGAGAAACATTAATTTAGCCAAATAGTAGAATTGGACTTGAATGTAAATCTTCTGGTCCCAGGTGGCGTGCCCTCTGTTTCCACTCTAGAATCATCCTGTTCTTTTTTCCTTTAGATATAGCAGCACCGTTTAGATACAGATTAGTACCGTTTGTATTTTTAGTTTAAAAAAGGTCACTCAGTCGTATCTGACTCTTTGCGATCCCATGGACTATACAGTCCATGGAATTCTCTGGGTCAGAATACTGGAGTTGGTAGCCTTTCCCTTCTCCAGGGGATCTTCCCAACCCAGGGATCAAACCCAGGTCTCTTGGATTGCAAGTGGATTCTTTACCAGCTGAGCCACTAGGGAAGGCTGAGTTTAAAAAATATTTACTATGATTATAGTGTCATTCCTAAAAATATTTTAATGGAAATTTAAAAATATTTATTAATATTTTTACATTTGAGAGTCAATCTTTTTATGTTAATAATTTATCTGGTGATAAAATGTCAACATTAAAACTGAAAAAATATTTCTGTTGTGCTTTCCACACAGAGTATCTTGAACTTAAACGTTTTTTCCATTCTTCTGGAAAAAGGAAACACTGTAAAGCTTGTTAATTTTTCTGTAGCTTGCAGCCTCCAGTCATAGAGGACTTTAAGAAGTCTAGTCTATCAGAATTAGTAGGCAGAGAATTAATGCAGCCCAGGAGTGAAAAACTGCTCTTGTAATTCTGAAGTCAGCGAAGATGCCAGCCCATCTCGTGCTTATAGTTATATGCGCCCAATATTCTTTATTACTAGGTCTTCCACAGTTAGTCATGCTTTATTGTGAAAAAGTATTTTTTTTAGCCTGTAATACAAATAATTCTTTTCCATTGTTTTTCTGCCTTATATTACTCTCACTTTATAAAACATTCCCCATCTTTAAGAATAGCTCACCATTACACAGCTGACCTTGTGCACAAGAATACTCAGGAGTCCTAGGAAACATTTAACAAGGCTTCATGAAAACTGTATGCAGGTGCCTCAGAGCAAAACTCTTGAAAATCAGTATCTGAATGACACGTTTTTGCATATTTTCATAGATCCAGTGCTTTTGTCATTTGGTAAAACTCATATCCTTGAAGAATTTAAAATCAGAAGACAGAGTCTTAAAAATGAGAAAATGACTTTCTCATTTTGTTCTTCTCTCTCCCAAACTGAGAGCAAAGTAGAGTCCCTGATTTTTGTTTATTTGCATTTTGATGTAATTTTGAGTTCAGGTTTTTTAAAGGTTATGATACTAGACTTCCCTGGTGGTGCAGACGGTAAAGCATCTGCCTACAGTGTGGGAGACCAGGGTTCGATCCCTGGGTTGGGAAGATCCTCTGGAGAAGGAAATGGCACCCCACTCCAGTACTCTTGCCTGGAAAATCCCATGGACAGAAAAACCTGGTAGGCTACAGTCCGTGGGGTTGCAAAGAGTCGGACACGACTGAGCGACTTCACCTTACCTTCACCTTATGATACTAGGATATGTAAGTGCTATCTATATTATATTAACTGACAGTTTTAATACAATGAAGAAAAGCTATGTATCTGTGAAAATATAAGGGTCTGCTTTGTCATGAATACATTCTAGATAAACTCTCAGGCACTTATGGTGAAGTACAAGGTTGAAATTATTGAAAAGTCTTTATTATAAGATAAAAGTTATAAATTGGTAGATTCATTTGTATTAAACTGCTTTTACTTTCTTACAAGCCATTCTTTCAATGTTACATCTGTTGGAATAATTTTTTAAACAAAACATGAGTAATCATTTTTTCAACTATGATTATTTTAAATGTTGAAAATTGAATTCATATTCTTTAGGGCAGCAGGCTTATAAAAGGGCATTGTTGTTATTTAGTTGCTAAGTCATATCTGACTCTTTTGTGACCCCATGGACTATAGCCTGCCAGGTTCCTCTGTCCATGGAATTTTTCCAGGCAAGATTACTAGAGTAGGTCACCATTTCCTTCTCCAGGAGATCTTCCCAACCCCAGGGATCAAACCCACATCTCCTGCATTGGCAGGTGAATTCTTCACCCCAGAACCACTAGGAAAGCATAAGGGCAGAGTAATACCTTTATGTTGTCAAATGGCATAAAGAGGATAAAGAAGGTGAAACTAAATACATGCCCATATTAAGTTGCAAAAGAATAGAAAATGGAAACTAAGGACAGATTTGCATTTTGCTTACTTCTCTTTACCTAAAGTAAGCCCACATTTTTAGCTTCTTAAGGACACCACTGTGTCCTTAATCCCAGTGGTCCCCAACCTCTGGTATCTAATGCCTGATGATATCTAATGCCTCTTCCCCCTTGGTCCCTGGAAAAATTGTCTTCCATGAACCTGGTCATTGGTGCCAAAAAAGTTGGGGACCAATGACTAAAGGCACAGACTTCTTCACTTGCCCCCTCTTTAAGCCTCCCCAAGCAAGATGACACCCCAGGCTGTCCACAAGCCCCTGTACCTCTGGCCTGGTTCTATACGCTCTCCTGCTGTAGACTCATGCGTAGGACTTGTTTTCCTGAAGCCTTCTGCTAGCCAGTGTGAGGGAGCTGGCAGAGGAAGGAGGGGCTGAGAAAAGAAATAGACAAGGAAGAAGGAGAAGAACATAAGGGACCAAAGAAGAGGGTCTGGCCTTCATTCTATAAAAATCCTTAAATGACTAAGGATGTGAGAAAGTTGTGATAAGGAGTACAGAAAAGTCCATAATTAAAAGTAAAAACTGTGGTGACCAATTGTACATGAAAATAATATGTCACAACTTATATTGCCAAGTGCTCCAAGCCTGAGAGAGCCCCAGTGCTGTCAATCTTAGAATTCTCTGAATTAAATTCAACCCATCTTCCCAGCCTAAATTGGAACAATTACTTGTCTTCTAAGTTAACATCATAATCCTAAAAATCATAATTCTCACTAATTATTACTACTAAGATACTAAGACGAGGGCCTTAGGAAGCATCACTACAAACAAAGCTAGTGGAGGTGATGGAATTCCAGTTGAGCTATTTCAAATCCCAAAAGATAATGTTGTGAAAGTGCTACACTCAATATGCCAGCAAATTTGGAAAATGCAGCAGTGGTCACAGGACTGGAAAAGGTCAGTTTTCATTCCAGTCCCAAAGAAAGGCAATGCCAAAGAATGCTCAAACTACTGCACAATTGCACTCATCTCACACGCTAGTAAAGTAATGCTCAAAATTCTCCAAGCCAGACTTCAACAGTACATGAACCATGAACTTCCAGATGTTCAAGCTGGTTTTAGAAAAGACAGAGGAACCAGAGATCAAATTGCCAACATCCACTGGATCATCAAAAACACAAGAGAGTTCCAGAAAAACATCTATTTCTGCTTTATTGACTATGCCAAAGCCTTTGACTGTGTGGACTGCAACAAACTGTGGAAAATTCTGAAAGAGATGGGAATACCAGACCACCTGATCTGCCTCTTGAGAAACCTGTATGCAGGTCAGGAAGCGACAGTTAGAATTGGACATGGAACAACAGACTGGTTCCAAATCGGGAAATGAGTCCGTCAAGGCTGCATATTGTCACCCTGCTTATTTAACTTATATGCAGAGTACATCAGGAGAAAAGCTGGGCTGGCTGAAGCACAAACTGGAATCAAGATTGCTGGGAGAAATATCAATAACCTCAGATGTGCAGATGACACCACCCATATGGCAGAAAGCGAGGAAGAACTAAACACCTCTTGAAAGAAAGGTGTTTTCACAAGAAAACACCTCTTGTGAAAGAGGAGAGTGAAAAAGTTGGCTTAAAACTCAACATTCAGAAAACTAAGATTATGGCATCTGGTCCCATTACTTCATTGCAAATAGATGGGGAAACAGTGGGAACAGTGACAGACTATTTTTTTGGGCTCCAAAATCACTGCAGATGATGACTGCAGCCATGAAATTAAAAGACATTTGCTTCTTGGAAGAAAAGTTATGACCAATCTAGAAAGCATATTAAAAAGCAGAGACATTATTTTGCCAACAAAATTCTGTCTAGTCAAGGCTATGGTTTTTCCAGTAGTCATGTATGGATGTGAGACTTGGAAAGCTGAGCACTGAAGAATGGGTGCTTTTGAACTGTGGTGTTGGAGAAGACTCTTGAGAATCCCTTGGACTGCAAGGAGATCCTACCAGTCCATCCTAAAGGAAATTGGTCCTGAATATTCATTGGAAGGACTGATGCTGAAGCTGAAACTCCAATACTTTGGCCACATGATGGGAAGAGCTGACTCCTTTGAAAGGACCCTGACGCTGGGAAAGATTGAAGGTGGGAGAATGTGACGATAAAGGATGAGATGGCTGGATGGCATCACCAACTCAAAGGACATGAGTTTGAGTAAACTCTGGGAGTTTGTGACGGACAGGGAGGCCTGGTATGCTGCAGTCCATGGGGCGGCAAAGAGTCCAACACAACTGAGCAACTGAACTGAAGATGAGGAGGAGGAGATATAGAAGGAGGAGAGCCTATTAACTTACAGACAATATCATAATTTAGGTGTATATACATTTTGTTGTTCAGTCATTCAATCATGTCCTATGCTTTGCGACCCCATAGACCGGAGCATGCCTGTCTTCTCTGTCCTTCACCATCTCCCAGAGCTTGCTCAGACTCATGCCTATTGATTGGTGATGCCATCCAATTATCTCATTCTTTGTCATTTCCTTCTCCTCCCACCTTCAATCTTTTCCAGCGTCAGGATCTTTTCTAATGAGTCAGCTCTTCACATCAGGTGGCCAAAGTATTGGAGCTTCAGCTTTAGCATCAGTCCTTCCAATGAATATTACAATTGTGTGATAGTTTGAACATTCTTTAGCATTGCCCTTCTTTGGGGTTGGAATGAAAACTGACCTTTCCAGTCCTGTGGCCACTGCTGAGTTTTCCAAATTTGCTGCCATATTGAGTGCAGCACTTTCACAGCATCAGTGTTTAGGATTTGAAAGAGCTCAACTGGAATTCCATCACCTCCACTAGCTTTGTTCGTAGTGCTGCTTCCTAAGGCCCACTTGACTTGGCACTCCAGGATGTCTAGCTGTAGGTGAGTGATCACACCATTGTGATTATCTGGGTCACGAAGATCTTTTTTGTACAGTTTTTCTGTATATTCTTCCCAGTTCTTCTTAATATCTTCTGCTTCTGTCAGTTCCATACTGTTTCTGTCTTTATTGAGCCCATCTTTGCATGAAATGTCCCCTTGGTATCTCTAATTTTCTTGAAGAGATTTCTAGTCTTTCCCTTTCTATTATTTTCATTTATTTGCTTTGTTAACTTTGAAAGCCTTTCTTATCTCTCCTGGCTATTCTTATGGAAGTCTTCATTCGGATGGGTATATCTTTCCTTTTCTCCTTTGCCTTTTGCTTCTCTTCTTTTCTCAGCTATTTGTAAGGCCTCCTCAGACAACTATTTTGCCTTTTTGCAAGTCTTTTTCTTTGGGATGGTTTTGATCACCACCTCCTGTACAGTGTTATGAACCTCTGTCCATAGTTCTTCAAGCAATCTATCAGATCTAATCCTTTGAATCTACTTGTCACTTCCACTGTATAATCATAAGGGATTTGATTTAGTCATACCTGATACATTTTACATCCATGATTTCATTTAATTGTGAAAACTCTAATAGGAAAATATTGTGATGCCCGTTTCATAGATGACAAATCTGAGAACTCAAGATCACATAATTAGAAAGTCACAAAACAGAGTATCCTAACCAGGAATGTCTGACAATAAATCTGTTTCCTAACTACTGTCCAGCTCCCTATATTACTAGTAAGTGTGCATTAATAATAAAAAGACTTATATTGAACTCTGAAATAATTACTAAGAAAAATAGTATTAGATAAGGATTGAAAATGGAGAAATTAAAGTCATGTCTTTATTGCAGTATCTTTACAGACCCATGGAATATAGGACTTGAGACCAATAAAAAACCTGTTTTTTATTTTTTTAAAGGTTTGGGGGGCCAAACATGAAATTTGTATCTTTAAGTTTGACTATTACACAAGTAAAAATGTGACGTTTTCAGGACCGCTGAAATGCTGGTAGCCCATGAACCTATGAGTATTGGAACAGCAGTGGAGTAGATGCAGGTTCAGGCACTTTAAAAGCAGGTTCCTCTCGTGTAACTTCAAGCCTCAAGGTAAGACTGAAATGGTGCCTCAAGATATTCATCTAAAATTGGCTAAAGTCATTGAAGAAGAAAGTTATTGTGTTAGGAAATCTTTCAATGCCAGTGAGACTAGACTTTTCTGGATAAAAATGCCCATAAGCTTGACTATGGCATACATCACCCAAGAAAAATCTTTGTCTGGTTTTAATGTTGGTATTTAGCCTTTGGCTAAGTTCAAATGCTGTAGGTAATTTCAGGCTTAAACCCTCACTTGTGTAAAGCTCTGAAAATCTCAGAGCACTTGAGTTATATGAAAGACAGACCTGCAGTCATCTGGAATTCTAATTCTAAAACTGGAGCAACTCGGGCTCTTTACGAGGGACAATTTGCTATTTTGTGCCTGCTCTTCAGAACTGTGTGAGTAACTTTGTCCATAAGACATTCATTTTAAACAATGTTTGTGGATATTCTGCATAACTTGTCAATATTATTCCTGACATTAATGTTAGCTTAACCCCTCTCCTAACATCAGAATTCTTGCTCTAGCCCTAAAAATTGGGTGATTTGTTTTTTTAGGGTTTACTCCCTTAGAAAACTCTTTACTCCAATTTTCATTTCTAGAGACATAGGCCAAGACAGTAGTCCTGCATTCTCTGCAGTCAGAGAATTCTGGATAGGAGTTAGTCAAGATGAAATAAAGTATTCTGCAAATGAGGGGAGGTCAATTAATATATTCACAATGGAAAAGTACTTGCTTCTGATTATTAAGAAGGAAAGGAAGGACTTCTCTCTTCTCATTTCCCATTGTAATCAAGCTTCTCTACTTTCCTTGTGACTTCATAGAGTGAGCTTCAGTTCTGTGCCTTAGCTAAACCCAAGACTCTTGTCTTGGAATACTGTTTCCTTATGTGAGTGTGGTCCACTCTTGGGAGTCAGATCTGGAGGTGATAATGGGATTCTCTTAGCTTCTCTTAAGTGTTTATTTGTAGACAGGTTAGAAAAAACTAATTAATTACAACATAAAGTTCAAACTTCCTCCCTCCCTCCCTCCCTTTCTCTCTCCCCATCTTCCTGCCTTTCTTTCCTTTCTTTTCTTCTCCCAAGTGCCAAGCACTACTCTAGGCTTGAGAAACAAAGGGTGAACAAAACAGACAAAAATCCTTACCTCCATGTAACTTACATTACAGTGGGATGAGGTGGAAATATACCCAACTGAAATATGTATCTCGTTAGATGATGCTAATGTTGGGGATAAAAATAAAGCAGGCAAGAGGACATAGGGAGTGAAGACAGAAGAGGACTATGGTTTTAAAAGGAGCAGTTAGGTGGGACTCTGCTAATCATCTGACTTGTGACCAAACTATGTGGGTATCTGGAGGAAGTATGTTCAAAGCTGGGGAAATAGTAAGTGTCCATCTGCTGGGCCAGGAGATTACTAATGTGTTTGAGAAAGAGCAAGGAAGTGGTGAAACTGCAGAAGGGTGAGAGAGGGTATCAGTGGGAGACGTATTGAGAGAGGGCCAAATTATATAGGATCTTGGCCACCTCATGCGAAGAGTTGACTCATTGGAAAAGATTCTGATGCTGGGAGGGATTGGGGCCAGGAGGAGAAGGGGACGACAGAGGATGAGATGGCTGGATGGCATCACTGACTTGATGCACATGAGTTTGAGTGAACTCCGGGAGTTGGTGATGGACAGGGAGGCCTGGCGTGCTGCGATTCATGGGGTTGCAGAGAGTCGGACACGACTGAGCAACTGAACTGAACTGAACGGAGACTGTGTTTAGGGGCTTCCCTGTGGCTCAGATGGTAAAGCATCTGCCTACAATGCAGGAAACCTGGGTTCGATCCCCGGGTCAGGAAGATCCTCTGGAGAAGGAAATGGCAACCCACTCCAGTATGCTTGCCTGGAAAATCCCATGGACGGAGGAGCCTGGTGGGATATAGGCCATGGGGTCGCAAAGAGTCAGACATGACTGAGCGAATTCACTTCTGGTGGCTCAGACAGTAAAGAATCTGCCTGTAGTGCAGCATACTCGGGTTTGATCCCTGGGTTGGGAAGATCCTCTGGGAATGGCAATCCACTCCAGTATTCTTGCCTGGAGAATTCCATGGACAGAGAAGCCTGGCAGGCTATAGTCATGGGGTCACAAAGAGTCACGCAAACACACACACACACACACACACACACACACACACACACAGTCTTTGTGTTTACTCTGAATAATATGAGAGTCCTCTGGAGACAATAGAGGTACTAGTGCCCAGACTGCCTGGATTCATATCACAGCTTTGCCACTTACCAGCTGGGTGACCTTGAGCAAAATATTTAATCTTTCTGGACCTCTATTGCCTCTTCTGCAAATAGGGATGATTATAGTTCCTTTTTCAAAGGGTTGTGATGATGAAGTGACATAATATAAGTAAAGTATGTTGTGTGCCTGTTACATGGTATAATGTTATGTAGGTGCTGATTAACTGGCCATTAGAATGCTCACTCTGGCTTCTGTGTGGACAGTGAGGAGAGCAGGATCAAGGCTGGAGCAAGGGTAGCGCATAGGAGATTGTTTGTGTCATGTAAGCAGGAGACGACAGTGGCTCAGACCACAGCAGTGACAGAGGTGGTAGTAAGATATGGTTAGATGATAGAGATATTTAGATAAGTAGAATCAGCAAAACCAGCTATCAGATTGGATGTGGGTTGTGAGAGGAAGAAGAGACTCAAGGAGAGCTCCAGGACTATTGCTATAAAATTTCTGTAAAAATGACTCTGTACAATTCTGTATGATTTTTGTAAATAGCTGAGCCTTGGCCCTTAATTAGGAATGGCTGTCTTTTAATTGTTCACTTGTTAGCTTTATCTTCCTTATTTGATTTCAAGGAACTTGGAAACAGCAAATCATCATTTACCAAGATGGAGGAAGGGTATGTTAGAAGCAGTTTTTCTTTTGGCAATGGGAGGGTGGATTCAGAAATTTTATTTTTGGGTGGACGTTTGATTTGCCTGTTGGTCATCTATGGGGGTTGATTAGCATCAGATGGATCCTGACTGAAGGAAGAGCAGACCTCTCCAGAGAGAGGGACCACTGGAGAGAGGAATGAAGAGTTGGAAACTGCAGTTTCAGTTTGAAGGGATAGAGCCTAACCATAAATAAAACAGAATAACCAATTACTTGAATTCTCTTGCCTGTGCTTGGTACAAGGGAATTTATAATGAATAATAAAAGCAAAATAAATAGCCCAAATCAACTTATTTAAGAGCCATCATTTAATCTTAAATCTTCCTAAAATTTGAGCAGGATAATGCTGCCTCTCTGAATTCCATGACTGTGATAACTGCATTCTTCCATGTTCTGATTTATTACTGTAAAAATAAAACAGATTATTATTAAGCAGTAAGATAAGAATTTGTGCTGTACACGCTGATACACAGAATATTAAATACAATCCTAAGTTATTGGTTAACTGTGGTACTTTGGTTAATTGATTTATGTGTACTTAAGAAAGCTTTTAAGTGATTTTATATGACAAGGATGGTTATAGTTGATTAAAATTCTGCTTATGACAATTTCTGTAAAAAACTGAGCCTTGTCTCTTAATTAGGAATGACTATCTTTTTTCTTATATTAGCTTTATTTTTTAATTTGATTTCAAAGAATTTGAAAACAGTGAATATTTATACTTTTATGTTTTCTATATTTAAGACTTAAAATTTTGATGAATTTAAACTGCTGATTGCTTGTAATTTTAAGAAAAGTTAAACACTGGCCAATTATGTAACTCTACAATCACTCTCTTTTGTAGTCATTTCTCAATCAAAATTCTTATGAGGTTGAGTTAATTTTGCTATTAGACCTTTAATCCTGGCTTTGTTTGACTTGGATTAGACAGCCACTTTGTTGTATAAACTTAATTTTTTTGCTTTTGTTTTTCTCATTTATCACAGATATAGTTCATTTCAGTTAAAGCCTTCTCTTCAATCCTTCCCTGAATACTTTAAAATTAAAAAAGGGCTTTCAGCCAGAATTTTTTCATGCTTAATTTCATCTCAAAGCACACTCTTTTGGAAGTTCGAGCATAATATACTTAGCATTGAATATGTTTTATAGAAGAAAATAAGCTTTCCATTTTTAAAGGGATTAAGTTTTGTACATGGACAATTTTTTAATTGACAAACTATAGGTTGGAATTGTCCGTGTGTTTAACTAGTTTTTAATAAGAAAATTTGGGTCAGTTTAAGGGAAGCAATATGAAAGTGGTCAGTTCTACAGATCAACCTGAAGTCTCATAAATTAAATGAATTTACATGTTTTCATAAAACATGCCTTCTTATCCATAGATCTAGATCTTTGTAGCTGTGTCATTTTAGACTTGCATATTTTGATAGAAAGTTTAAGGTAATGTAAAATGGTACAGCTGTTCTGAAAATGGATATGATGGTTCATCAGATAATTAAATGCAGATGTACCCTAAGAACTAGCAATTCACTTCTAGGTATATACCCCAAAGAATTGAAAGCTGGGGCTCAGATATTTGTACATCCACGTTCATAGCAGCATTATTCACAGTAGCCAAAAGGTGAAATCAACTCGAGTGTCCATCAGTAGATGAACTGATAAACCAGATATGGTATGTACATGTAGTGGAATGTTATTCATATAGTCTTAAGAAAAGAAATTTTGGCTTCGTCTGTAATATAAGTGAATCTTGAAGACATATGCTAAGTGAGATAAGCCAGTCACAAAAGGACAAATCTTATATAGTTCCATTTATATGAGGTACGTAGAAGAGTGAAAGTCATTCATATAGAAAGTAGAAAGGTAGGTGCCAAGGGCTAGAGGTAGGAAGAATGGGAGGTTAATGTTGGATGGGTATAGAATTTCAGCTGGGAAAGACGAAGAGGATTCTAGAGATGGGTGGTGGTGAAGACACCACCCAACGTACCCAACAATGTGAATGTACTTAATGCCACAAACAGTACAGGCGCTCTGTGCTCAGTCCTGTCCGACCCTTTTGTGACCCTATGGATTGTAGCCCACCAGCCTCCTCTGTCCGTGGAATTTTTCAGGCAAGAATACTCGAGGGGTTTGCCATTTCCTTCCCCAGGAGAGTCTTCCCAAGCCAGGAATGGAACCCATGTTTCTTGCGTCTCTTGCATTGGCAGGCGGATTCTTTACCACTGCAACCTGGGAAGCCCCTAATGCCACAAAACAGCAGGAGAAACCTCTTCTCATCTCAGGGACATGAAGAAAAAGCAGAGATAAAGCTGGCAAGGGTTTTAAATTTCAAGCTAAAGTAGAGTGGAGCAGGCTTTATTTTATAAGGAATTTTTTAAGGCCACAAAACTACACACTAAAAAAATGGTTAAAATGGTAAATTTATGCTACATATATTTAACCATGAAAAAGACAGCCTTATAAAATAAAGCCTGCTTCACCCTACTTTAGCTTAGCATTTAAGACCCTTTCCAACTTTATCTCTGCCTTCTTTGCTTCATGTTCCTGGGATGTGAAGATGTTTTTCCTGCTATTCTTTATAACCACTTCACCCTTCTTCTCTGCTTGCATCAACCTGGAATGCCCTTTATGTCACCTCCCTCTCTTCCCTAGCCTTTGATTCTGCTCACAGCTGTCTTCTCCATGAAGCTTTTCTTACCAGCTGTAGAGAATCTTTTGTTAAGCAGGGAGCACTCTGTGCGTATGTTGATATGCGTGTGCGTGCTCAGTCGCTTCAGTCATGTCTGACTCTTTGAGACCCTATGGACTGCAGCCTGCCAGGTTTCTCCAGGCCAGAATACTGGAGTGGGTTGCCATGCCCTCCTCCAGGGGATCTTCCTGACCCAGAGATTGAACCCACGTCTTTTATGTCTGCTGCACTGGCAGGCAAGTTCTATACCACTAGCACTGCCTGGGAAGCCTGTAAGTACCTAACATGAAAACAAGTTACCTGTTGAATATCACTGACTGCCAACCATTCACTCCACTGCACCATTTGTAATTTCTTTGGTATCAGACATAACTTTTCCCTTTAAAAATGGTTGCTTCTACAACATCGAAATGGTGTCTTGCCTGTCCTGTTGTCATTATCAATCTGTGTTTTGCAGAGTCATACTGAAGTGTGAGGATAGTAAATTATCATACATATTTTGGAAAAAGAACATCAAGGGGGTGAGTCTTTGAATTAATAAACTTGTATAGGGACTTGAATTCTACCCCTACCTCTGGAGGTGCTTCTTGAAGATCTTTGGATATACCATTTACCTTCTGTTAACTTCCTTGTACTATGAGAATAAGCTATAGTGTCACCAGACAGTGTTTGTGATACTCTTATTTGAGACATTAGAGTCAATATTTAGGTCCTGATCCCAGCTTTGTTATTTATTTGACGTGCAAATTTAATCCACGTCACTTAATTTTCTTGATTCTCAGTTTTCTCATTTGCAAATGAGGACAGCTGCCAGAATAAGCTTATAGAACAGTGTGACTAACAGTAATTTGTTAATTACTGTTAAAAAACATCAAGAAGCTTTATGATTATTAACGCAATGGCCCCATCCATTAGCACAGAGACAGCACTTGTGTTTAAAATGATAAATGAAAAAACAGAGCTCACAGAGCACTGTGAGTTGTGTGACTAGTGAATGTTGGAGAAATCAAAAGAAAATCATAAAGGTCCAATAAGAACTGTTTGTTTTAAGAAATATCATGAAGTCCTCTCTTGATTGAGTTATTTGGGAATAGTCTTGTCAGTTTTGAATCTCAGTTTGATATTTCACTTAATACTTTTGTTGATCTATACATATTTCTGGGTTACCTATTTCCCCATCAAGTTGGGATTACCTTGGAGAATAATCATTCAAAAATGTTACCTGGCATTTTGTAGCTTGAGGTTTGGCTCTTAGGAATCATTAAATGAATAAAACATTGGCTTTACCCTATGTATGTCCTAGGACAGGTGAGGAAGAGCAACATATGCTCTATGAATAATTACAGTTCAACCGAACATATGCCATGTAGACACAGTACGTGTCGGCAGCCAAGGCTGGGAAAGCACAAGAGAGAAAGACAGAGGGGAAGAGATTGATTGATTGATTATCTCCCTGGGGAAGACAGGGAAACTTCACAGAGTGACATTGTATCTGGTTATAAAGAATGAATGGACCTTATCAGGCAAATGACAGTACCAAGCATTCCCAGGCAGAGAAAACGACTTAAACAGAGTTGAGCAGGAGAAGTGTGTGTGTGTGTGTGTGTACGTGTACATGTGCATGTTTATTCCAAAGTCAAGCACAAGTAGTTTGGGGATTATCTGACACTTTTGCTCCATACCTCTGCTTCTTTTTTCTTAATGTGGATAATTGAGACATGACTCTACTGACACAGGAGCTTTTAGAATAAGCTCTAATGCCTCGCATTTGCACTTTGGATTTTCTCAGTCTTTCCTCAGGGCTCATGGTTCAAGGGACTCCTAGTAAGGAATTTTTCATTTGCTCTAGAATTCCCCCAATTACACCTCCCACAAAGATGGTCTGGTAAGGATACTTTGGGGCCACCAACAGAATAGCAAGTTGCCAAAATAAATGTTTTCCATCAAGATTTCACACTCGCACTTAATGAAATAGACGTTTTCCAAACTGTTTCTTTAGAGCTAAGTTTTTCTTTAAGATTTGTAATGAAAATATTTCATGACCTGTTGACATATTCATATGGTGGTTTTCAAAAGGCAGATTTCGTTTACAAAATGGACTTGGCAACAAGTAGGAATATCTGGGAAGTTGAACAAGGCTGTTGACAGGGAAAATTAGGGCTGAATCATAACTGACATTGTTTTGCAGCTGTGCCATATTTTAAGACTGACCAATGGGACAGGGTTTATAGAGGCTTTGTGGTAATAATGCTGAGATTGGCAGCTAATGACCATTCATAATGGAACTGCATAGCTGTAGTAGCTGACAAGCACAGAAAAATTAGGTTCTGTAACTGATTTTCTTTTTTCTTGTAAATGTCAAAGGGGAAATTATGCCATTTAGAAGAAAGATAGTAAAGAATAAATTCTGCAGTATTTGTCTGAAGACTGGATTAAAAATCAGAAAATTTTCTTTGTATTATCTGTTCTATATTTTCTTTATCTTGTGTTACATCATTCAGTTAGCTCTTTTGCTGGTTGAACTAATTGACTAAGAGATATCTAATTTAAATTTGTAATTTCAATACAGTTTTGAGTAGAATATATTTTGTTCCTCCAATAGCTGAAGATTAAGAAGGGATGTTCAAATTCAGATGACACAAAGCAGCACTGGAAATAGTTCTAAAAATTAATCAGTTTCAACTGTTCCTTTAGGTTCATAAAACTTCTATTAGATCTATTCTTATTTTTTGAAGTTTCTGCTCCTTATTCCAATATATTAAGAGGATATAAGAAAAATATAAATACTATTACTTAGAATTCCCTAGAAACAAAATAATTATAGAAATCTAATCAATTCTTTAGGAACTAAGAAATAGGCATGTCTAAAGCTTTCAGCTATCCCTGGAAATTGTATCATAAGACTTTGCAAAGAATTTAGTATGTGAGCTTTGGTCTTCTAAGACCAAAGATTTATCTTCCAAGATAAATCACTTTTCATTGAGGAAGAGATGATAGAGGGCTTCTTGTGGAATTAGAACTCGGTTTTAAATAGTGATAATAAGATAAGATATTGCTCAGTTGTATCCAACTCTTTGCAACCCCATGGACTGTAGCCCACCAGGCCCCTCTGTCCATGGGATTTCCCAGTCTAGAATACTGGATTGGGTAGCCATTCCCTTCTTCAGGGGATCTTCCCAAGCCAGGGATTGAACCCAGGTCTACTGCACTGCAGGCAGATTCTTTACTGTCTGAGCCACCAGGGAAGCCCCTTTACATAAGGGTGGCACTAATTAATGATGGGATTCTCTAGAGAGAGAAATATGGGAAGGTCGTTGTGCAGTGGGGCAACTCCAAGAGGAAGGGGAAAAAGATAGATAATTACAAGTCATGTAGGTTATTGAAAAACTATGAAGGTCCCAGGTGGAATTCTAAGTTTGGAAGTTGATATACCATTTCATTTTGTCGGATTCTGGTAAATCATTGAGAGAGTGATTTTCTTGGATAATGTATCCAGAGTAAATTTCAGAAGTTAGAAACTGGAGACAAGGAATACCTGTGAGTAATACTAGCTAGATGCCAGTTTTAATTGTCTATTAATTACCTCTCATTGTGGTACAAAAATTGGATATATTTTTTTTAAAAGACTCTCTAAAAACATATTTCAAATTCATAGATAAATTAAAACTCAGAGAGATTAGATCTCTCTTCTGTCATCACTCAGCCATAGGTAATAGACTGAAATGAGAGTTTTATCTGACTCCATATAGTGTCCCTGACCATCACGTGTGAGCTGGTTAGTTATGATCATGATATTAGAGTTCTTTGCCTACTTCTTTCCTTCTTCCCCTGAACTCCTATCACCTATGTATTTGATTTTTTTTCTCTGCCTGATTTTTTTTCCAGCTTTATTGAGATATGATTGATATATAACACTGTGAAGATTGTATAAGTTTAAGGTTTATAACATAATGATTTGATATATGTATATCTTATGGAATGATTAACCACCATAAGGTTAGTTAACCATTCCATCACTTCACATAATTACTTTTTTCTTTGCATGTGCATGGTGATAACATTTAAGTTCTACTCTCTTGGCAAATTTTAAGTATATAGTATAATATTGCTAAGTTTAGTTACCCTATTGTACATTATACCCCTAAAACATACTCATAACTGGAAGCTTGTACCTTTTGACCAATATCTTCTTGTTTCTTATAATTCCCAGCCGCTGGCAATCCAATTCTACTGTTTCTGCGAGTTTGGCTTTTTTAGATTCCATGTATAAGTATGATCATACAATATTTGTATTTGTCTTTGATTTACTGCACTTGTAATGCCCTCCGGGTCGATCCATGTTGTCATGCGTGCATGCTAAAGTCACTTCAGTCATGTCCAACTCTGTGCAACCCTATGGACTGTACCCTACCAGGCTCCTCTGTCCATGGGATTCTCCAGACAAGAATACTGGAGTGTGTTGCCATGCCCTCCTCCAGGAAATAGTAGTATTTCTTCATTTTTGTGGCTGTGGAAAATTCTGAAAGAGATGGGAATACCAGACCACCTGACCTGCCTCTTGAGAAATCTGTATGCAGCTCAGGAAGCAACAGTTAGAACTAGACATGGAACAATAGACTGGTTCCAAATAGGAAAGGGAGTATGTCAAGGCTGTATACTGTCACCCTGCTTATTTAACTTCTATGCAGAGTACATCATGAGAAATTCTGGGCTGGAAGAAGCACAAGCTGGAATCAAGATTTCCAGGAGAAATATCAATAACCTCAGATATGCAGATGACACCACCCTTATGGCAGAAAGTGAAGAGGAACTCAAAAGCCTCTTGATGAAAGTGAAAGAGGAGAGTGAAAAAGTTGGCTTAAAGCTCAACATTCAGAAAACGAAGATCATGGCATCTGGTCCCATCACTTCATGGGAAATAGATGGGGAAACAGTGGAAGCAGTATCAGACTTTATTTTGGGGGGCTCCAAAATCACTGAAGATGGTGACTGCAGCCATGAAATTAAAAGACGCTTACTCCTTGGAAGGAAAGTTATGACCAACCTGGATAGCATATTGAAAAGCAGAGACATTACTTTGCCAACAAAGGTCCGTCTTGTCAAGGCTATGGTTTTTCCAGTGGTCATGTATGGATGTGAGAGTTGGACTGTGAAGAAAGCTGAGTGCCAAAGAGTTGATGCTTTTGAACTGTGGTGTTGGAAAAGACTCTTGAGAGTCCCTTGGACTGCGTGATCCAACCAGTCCATTCTGAAGGAGATCAGCCCTGGGTGTTCTTTGGAAGGAATGATGCTAAAGCTGAAACTCCAGTACTTTGGCCACCTCATGCGAAGAGTTGACTCATTGGAAAAGACTCTGATGCTGGGAGGGATTGGGGGCAGGAGGAGAAGGGGATGACAGAGGATGAGATGGCTGGATGGCATCACCGACTCGATGGACGTGAGTTTGAGTGAACTCAGGGAGTTGGTGATGGACAGGGAGGCCTGGTGTACTGGGATTCATGGGGTTGCAAAGAGTTGAACACGACTGAGTGACTGAACTGAACTGAATATTCTATTAATATACATACTACATTTCTTCATCTTTTCATCTTTGGGCATTTAGGTTGTTTCATGTCTTGACTATTATAGATAATGCAGCTATGAACTTGAGGGTGCAGATAACTCTTTAAGGTAGTGAATGAATTTCTTTCCGGTATATACCCATAAGGATTGCTGAATCAGTTCTATTTTAAATTATTTGAGGAAACTTCATACTCTCCTCCATATAATTGACTGCAAACCAATTTACATTCCCACCAAATGTGTATGAGTGTTCCCTTTTCTCTATGTCCTTGTCAGCACTTATCACTTGGCTTGTTGACTGTAGCTATTCTAATGGGTATGAGGTGACATCTCATTTTGGTTTTGATTTACATTTCCCTTATGATTACTGATGTTGACTGTGACCTGTTGACCATTTGTATATCTTCTTAGAAGAAAGAAAAAGTCTGTTCAAATCCTTTGCCCATTTTTAATATCTTTTTGCTATTGAGTTGCATGAGTTCCTTGGATATTAAGCTCTTATTAGATATGTGGTTTGCAAATATTTTCTCCCTTTTGGTTCTGTTGATTGCTTCTTTTGATATGCAGTAACTTTTTAGTTTGACATAATCCCATTCATTTATTTTTACTTGTGTTGCTTGTGCTTTTGGTGCCATATCCAAAAAATTGTTCTCAAGATCGTTGTCAAGGAACTTTTCCTCTATGTTTCATTCTGGGAGTTTTGTCATTCCAGGTGTTACATTTAAGTCTTTAATCAATTTTGAGTTAATTTTGGAAGTACTTTAGGACAGGGATCCAATTTCATTATTTTGCAAGTGAATATCTAGTTTTCTGATTGGATATTCTTGGTTCCCTTATCAAATATTCATTGACCATCCATGTGAGCTTGTTAATTCTGAACTCATGATTCTGTTCCTAGTCTATGTGTCTTTTTTTTTTTTTTTAATTTCAGTAGCTTACTATTTTGATTACTACAGCCTAGTAATATATTTAGTTTTGTTCTTTCTCAACAGTGCTTTGGCTATTTGGGGTTTTTTGTGTTCCATTCAGTCCTGGGTGTTCATTGAAAGGACTGATGTTGAAGCTGAAACTCCAATATTTTGGCCACCTGATGCAAAGAGCTGATTCATTTTAAAAGACCCTGATGATGAGAAAGATTGGACGACAGAGGATGAGATGGTTGGATGGCATCACGAACTCAATGGACATGAGTTTGGGAAAACTCCAGGAGTTGGTGATGGACAGGGAGGCCTGGAGTGCTGCAGTTCATGGGGTCGCAAGGGGTCGGACATGATTGAGTGACTGAACTGAACTGATATGAATTTTAGGATTGCATTTTCTGTTAATTTGAAAAATGTGATTGGGATTTTAATTGGAATTTCATTGAATATACAGATGGCCTTGAGTAGTATAGACATTTTAACAATAATAATTCTTCAACTCATGAGTACAAAAGTATCTTTCTACCTATCTGTGTCTTCAGTTTTTTTCATCAATACCTTAAGAGTATTCAGTATGTGTTTCACTCACCTCTTTGGTTAAATTTATTCCTAGGTATTTTATTCTTTTTGGTGCTTTTTAAATGAGATTATTTTCTTAATTTCTTTTTCCAACAGTTTGGTGTTACTGTATAGAAAGACAATTGACTTTTGTACATTGATTTTATGTCCTGAAACTTACTGGTTGTTTATTCAAACACCTTTTTTGGTGGAGTCTTTAGGGTTTCTATATATATCATCTCGGAGAAGGCAATGGCACCCCACTCCAGTACTCTTGCCTGGAAAATCCCATGGACAGAGGAGCCTGGTAGGTTGCAGTCCATGGGGTCACAAAGAATCGGACACGACTGAGCAACTTGACTTTCACTTTTCACTTTCATGCATTGGAGAAGGAAATGGCAACCCACTCCAGTGTTCTTGCCTGGAGAATCCCAGGGACGGGGAAGCCTGGTGGACTGTCGTCTATGGGGTCGCACAGAATTGGACACGACTGAAGCGACTTAGCAGCAGCAGCATATATATCATCTACAAATAGTTATAGTGTTACTTTTTTCCTTTATGATTCAGATGACTTTTATTTCTTTTTCTTGCCTAATTGCTCTGTCTAGGACTTTTAGAAGTCTGTTGAGTAAAAGTGGCAAGAATTGTCCTCCACATCTAGTTTCTGATCTTTGAGGAAAAGTTTTCAACTTTTTACCATTGAGTGTGAACTTACCTGTATTTGGGTTGTCATGTAAGGCCTTAATATGTTGAGGTATATTCCTTCTATACCCAATTCACTGAGAATGTTTAATGAAAGGGTGATGAATTTTGTCCAGTGTATTTTCTTCATATGTTGAGATAATCATGTGATTTTTATCTTTCATTCCATTACTATGGTATATCACATTTATTGATTTGCAGATGTTGATTCACCATTGCATCCTAGGGATAAGTGTTACTTGATCATACTGTATGATGCTTTTAATGTGCTGTTAAATTGGATTTGCAAGCATTTTGTTGAGAATTTCTGTATCCCTGTTAATTAGGGATATAGGCTTGTAGTTTTCTTGAAGTATCCTTATGTGCCTTTGGTACTGGAGTAATGCTGCCCTTGTAAAGTGAGTTTGGGGATGTTCTGTCTATTTCAGTTTTGGGGAAGAGTTTGAGGATTGGGACTAAATCTTTTTGGAAATTTGGTAGAATTCACAAGTGAAACCATCTTGTCCTAGGCTTTTCTTTCATAGACTTTTTTGATTACTGATTCAATCTTATTCATTATTGATCTCTTCAGACTTAATTTCTGTATGATTCAGTCCTATTATATTGTATGTTTCTAGGAATTAATTTATTCTAGGCTGTTCAATTTGGTGCACAGTTGTTTACAGTAGTCTATTATGATTGTTTATATTTCTGTGATTTCAGTTGTAATATTTCTTATTCTTTTTAAAATGTTATTTATTTGAATCTTCTCTCTTGCTCATGGGAGCAGTAGTTCCTAAGATTTTTTTTTTTAAATCATCTTTTACTGCAGTATAATTTACACAAAATGTACCCATTAAGAATTCACTTTAACGAGTTTTGACAAATGCATATTTTGTAAATTCACTGCTCCAGTGAAGGTTAGAACATTTTTGTTACTCTGGAAATTCCCCCAAATATAATTTTCCAATTAATTTTTTCTTACTCCTATTTCAACTAACTACTCATCTGATTTCTATCATTATGATATAGTTTGACCAGTTCTAGAAATTTATGTAAATAAATGGTATGTATTCCTTTTGTATCAGCTTTTACTCAGCATGTTTTTCCAGTCAATTTTGTAAGGATATAGTGTACATATCTGGAGAAGGCAATGGCAACCCACTCCAGTACTCTTGCCTGGAAAATCCCATGGACAGAGGAGCCTGGTAGGCTGCAGTCCATGGGGTCGCAAAGAGTCAGACACGACTGAGCGACTTCACTTTCACTTTTCACTTTCATGCATTGGAAAAGGAAATGGCAACCCACTCCAGCATTCTTGCCTGGAGAATCCCAAGGATGGAGGAGGCTGCTGTCTACCGGGTCACACAGAGTCGGACATGATTGAAGCGACTTAACAGCAGTGTACATATACAAACCACATGGCTTCCCTGGTGGCTCAGATGGTAAAGAATCTGCCTGCGATGTGGGAGACCAGGGTTCCATGGTTCAAATGGGTTCGATCCCTGGGTCAGGAAAATCCCCTGGAGAAGGGAATGGCAACCCACTCTAGTATTCTTGCCTGGAAGCAACTAACGCTATAGTGTACATGTAATAAATGACACCAATTTGAGTATATATTTAGATGAGTTATGACAAATGTAACTCTCTTTGTATCAGGTACACTGTCAAGATACACAGCATTTCCATTATCAAAAAGTGTTCTCTGTCTACCTTCCTAGTCAGTTACCTATCTCTGCCCGAAATGCAGAAAACTCTGGTTTGATCCCTGGGTCAGGAAGGTCCCCTGGAGAAGGAAATGACAACCTACGCCAGTATTCTTGCCTGGAAAATTCTATGGATACAGGAGCCTGGTGGGCTACAGTCCATGGGGTTGCAAAGAATTGGACATGACTGAGCGATTAACACACATACCATGAGAACAGTGATCTCTGTCACTCTACATAGATTTGTCTTTTCTAGAATTTCATGTAGATGGAATTGTGTGATCTCACTCTTTGAGTCTGGCTTCCTTGGCACAGTATAATCACTGAACATTGTGTGTCACTATTATTATATAGCATCATATTGTAGTCATGTGTCAAAATTTGATGACCCATTCACCTGTTTATATATGTTTGCATTTTTCTAGCTTTGGGCTATTAAGATTAACATTGCTATGAACTTTAGTGTACAGTATTTTGGTATTTGTATATTTTCATTGCTTTTGGGTAAATATTTAGGAATGGAACTGCTGGGTCAGATAATAACTGCGTATTTAACTTTAAAAGAAACTGTCAGGCTAATTTTCAAAGCACTTATACCCTTTTTATCCTGGAAGGTGAAGTCAAGTGGGTCTTAGGAAGCATCACTATGAACAAAGCTAGTGGAAGTGATGGAATTCCAGCTGAGCTATTTCAGATCCTAAAAGATGATGCTGTGAAAGTGTTGACCTCAATATGTCAGCAAATTTGGAAAACTCAGCAGTGGCCACAGGACTGGAAAAGGTCAGTTTTTATTCCAATCCCAAAGAAAAGCAATGCCAAAGAATGCTCAAACTACCGCACAATTGCACTCATCTCCTTTTCCTATTTGGAACCAGTCTGTTGTTCTCCCGGCAATCTTGATTCCAGTTTGTGTTTCTTCCAGTCCAGCATTTCTCATGATGTACTCTGCATAGAAGTTAAATAAGCAGGGTAACAATATACAGCCTTGACGTACTCCTTTTCCTATTTGGAACCAGTCTGTTGTTCCATGTCCAGTTCTAACTGTTGCTTCCTGACCTGCATATAGGTTTCTCAAGAGGCAGGTCAGGTGGTCTGGTATTCCCATCTCTTTCAGAATTTTCCACAGTTTCTTGTGATCCACACAGTCAAAGGCTTTGGCATAGTCAATAAAGCAGAAATAGATGTTTTTCTGAAACTCTCTTGCTTTTTCCATCATCTAGCAGATGTTGGCCATTTGATCTCTTGTTCCTCTGCCTTTTCTAAAACCAGCTTGAACATCTGGAAGTTCACGGTTCACATATTGCTGAAGCCTGGCTTGGAGAATTTTGAGCATGACTTTACTAGCATGTGAGATGAGTGCAATTGTGCAGTAGTTTGAGCATTCTTTGGCATTGCCTTTCTTTGGGACTGGAATGAAAACTGACCTTTTTCAGTCCTGTGGCCACCACTGAGTTTTCCAAATTTGCTGGCATATTGAATGCAGCACTTTCACAGCATTATCTTTCAGGATTTGAAATAACTCAACTGGAATTCCATCACCTGCACTAGCTTTGTTCATAGTGATGCTTTCTTTCTTTTTTTTTTTTTCAGTTGGTTCTGGGGGCATCTTCTTTTTTTTTTTTTTTAATTTTATTTTATTTTTAAACTTTACATAATTGTATTAGTTTTGCCAAACATCAAAATGAATCCACCACAGGTATACATGTGTTCCCCATCCTGAACCCTCCTCCCTCCTCCCTCCCCATACCATCCCTCTGGGTCGTCCCAGTGCACTAGCCCCAAGCATCCAGTATCGTGCATCGAACCTGGACTGGCAACTCGTTTCTTACATGATATTTTACATGTTACAATGTCATTCTCCCAAATCTTCCCACCCTCTCCCTCTCCCACAGAGTCCATAAGACTGTTCTATACATCAGTGTCTCTTTTGCTGTCTCGTACACAGGGTTATTGTTACCATCTTTCTAAATTCCATATATATGCGTTAGAATACTGTATTTATGTTTTTCCTTCTGGCTTACTTCACTCTGTATAATAGGCTCCAGTTTCATCCACCTCATTAGAACTGATTCAAATGTATTCTTTTGAATGGCTGAGTAATACTCCATTGTGTATATGTACCACAGCTTTCTTATCCATTCATCTGCTGATGGACATCTAGGTTGCTTCCATGTCTTGGCTATTATAAACAGTGCTGCGATGAACATTGGGGTACACGTGTCTCTTTCCCTTCTGGTTTCCTCAGTGTGTATGCCCAGCAGTGGGGTTGCTGGATCATAAGGCAGTTCTATTTCCAGTTTTTTAAGGAATCTCCACACTGTTCTCCATAGTGGCTGTACTAGTTTGCATTCCCACCAACAGTGTAAGAGGGTTCCCTTTTCTCCACACCCTCTCCAGCATTTATTATTTGTAGACTTTTGGATCGCAGCCATTCTGGCTGGTGTGAAATGGTACCTCATAGTGGTTTTGATTTGCATTTCTCTGATAATGAGTGATGTTGAGCATCTTTTCATGTGTTTGTTAGCCATCTGTGTGTCTTTTTTGGAGAAATGTCTATTTAGTTCTTTGGCCCATTTTTTGATTGGGTCGTTTATTTTTCTGGAGTTGAGCTGTAGGAGTTGCTTGTATATTTTTGAGATTAGTTGTTTGTCGGTTGCTTCATTTGCTATTATTTTCTCCCATTCTGAAGGCTGTCTTTTCACCTTGCTAATAGTTTCCTTTGATGTGCAGAAGCTTTTAAGGTTAATTAGGTCCCATTTGTTTATTTTTGCTTTTATTTCCAATATTCTGGGAGGTGGGTCATAGAGGATCCTGCTGTGATGTATGTCGGAGAGTGTTTTGCCTATGTTCTCCTCTAGGAGTTTTATAGTTTCTGGTCTTACGTTTAGATCTTTAATCCATTTTGAGTTTATTTTTGTGTATGGTGTTAGAAAGTGGTCCAGTTTCATTCTTTTACAAGTGGTTGACCAGATTTCCCAGCACCACTTGTTAAAGAGATTGTCTTTAATCCATTGTATATTCTTGCCTCCTTTGTCGAAGATAAGGTGTCCATATGTGCGTGGATTTATCTCTGGGCTTTCTATTTTATTCCATTGATCAATATTTCTGTCTTTGTGCCAGTACCATACTGTCTTGATAACTGTGGCTTTGTAGTAGAGCCTGAAGTCAGGTAGGTTGATTCCTCCAGTTCCATTCTTCTTTCTCAAGATCGCTTTGGCTATTCGAGGTTTTTTGTATTTCCATACAAATTGTGAAATTATTTGTTCTAGCTCTGTGAAGAATACTGTTGGTAGCTTGATAGGGATTGCGTTGAATCTATAAATTGCTTTGGGTAGTATACTCATTTTCACTATATTGATTCTTCCAATCCATGAACATGGTATATTTCTCCATCTATTAGTGTCCTCTTTGATTTCTTTCACCAGTGTTTTATAGTTTTCTATATATAGGTCTTTAGTTTCTTTAGGTAGATATATTCCTAAGTATTTTATTCTTTCCGTTGCAATGGTGAATGGAATTGTTTCCTTAATTTCTCTTTCTGTTTTCTCATTATTAGTGTATAGGAATGCAAGGGATTTCTGTGTGTTGATTTTATATCCTGCAACTTTACTGTAGTCATTGATTATTTCTAGTAATTTTCTGGTGGAGTCTTTAGGGTTTTCTATGTAGAGGATCATGTCATCTGCAAATAGTGAGAGTTTTACTTCTTCTTTTCCAATTTGGATTCCTTTTATTTCTTTTTCTGCTCTGATTGCTGTGGCCAAAACTTCCAAAACTATGTTGAATAGTAATGGTGAAAGTGGGCACCCTTGTCTTGTTCCTGACTTTAGAGGAAATGGTTTCAATTTTTCACCATTGAGGATAATGTTTGCAGTGGGTTTGTCATATATAGCTTTTATTATGTTGAGGTATGTTCCTTCTATTCCTGCTTTCTGGAGAGTTTTTATCATAAATGGATGTTGAATTTTGTCAAAGGCTTTCTCTGCATCTATTGAGATAATCATATGGTTTTTATTTTTCAATTTGTTAATGTGGTGTATTACATTGATTGATTTGCGGATATTGAAGAATCCTTGCATCCCTGGGATAAAGCCCACTTGATCATGGTGTATGATCTTTTTAATGTGTTGTTGGATTCTGATTGCTAGAATTTTGTTAAGGATTTTTGCATCTATGTTCATCAGTGATATTGGCCTGTAGTTTTCTTTTTTTGTGGGATCTTTGTCAGGTTTTGGTATTAGGGTGATGGTGGCCTCATAGAATGAGTTTGGAAGTTTACCTTCCTCTGCAATTTTCTGGAAGAGTTTGAGCAGGATAGGTGTTAGCTCTTCTCTAAATTTTTGGTAGAATTCAGCTGTGAAGCCGTCTGGACCTGGGCTTTTGTTTGCTGGAAGATTTTTGATTACAGTTTCAATTTCCATGCTTGTGATGGGTCTGTTAAGATTTTCTATTTCTTCCTGGTCCAGTTTTGGAAAGTTGTACTTTTCTAAGAATTTGTCCATTTCTTCCACGTTGTCCATTTTATTGGCATATAATTGTTGATAGTAGTCTCTTATGATCCTTTGTATTTCTGTGTTGTCTGTTGTGATCTCTCCATTTTCGTTTCTAATTTTGTTGATTTGATTTTTCTCCCTTTGTTTCTTGATGAGTCTGGCTAATGGTTTGTCAATTTTATTTATCCTTTCAAAGAACCAGCTTTTGGTTTTGTTGATTTTTGCTATGGTCTCTTTTGTTTCTTTTGCATTTATTTCTGCTCTAATTTTTAAGATTTCTTTCCTTCTACTAACCCTGGGGTTCTTCATTTCTTCCTTTTCTAGTTGCTTTAGGTGTAGAGTTAGGTTATTTATTTGACTTTTTTCTTGTTTCTTGAGGTGTGCCTGTATTGCTATGAACTTTCCCCTTAGGACTGCTTTTACCGTGTCCCACAGGTTTTGGGTTGTTGTGTTTTCATTTTCATTCGTTTCTATGCAAATTTTGATTTCTTTTTTGATTTCTTTTGTGATTTGTTGGTTATTCAGCAGCGTGTTGTTCAGCCTCCATATGTTGGAATTTTTAATAGTTTTTCTCCTGTAATTGAGATCTAATCTTACTGCATTGTGGTCAGAAAAAATGCTTGGAATGATTTCTATCTTTTTGAATTTACCAAGGCTAGCTTTATGGCCCAGGATGTGATCTATCCTGGAGAAGGTTCCATGTGCGCTTGAGAAAAAGGTGAAATTCATTGTTTTGGGATGAAATGACCTATAGATATCAATTAGGTCTAACTGGTCTATTGTATCGTTTAAAGTTTGTGTTTCCTTGTTAATTTTCTGTTTAGTTGATCTATCCATAGGTGTAAGTGGGGTATTAAAGTCTCCCACTATTATTGTGTTATTGTTAATTTCTCCTTTCATACTTGTTAGCGTTTGTCTTACGTACTGTGGTGCTCCCGTGTTGGGTGCATATATATTTATAATTGTTATATCTTCTTCTTGGATTGATCCTTTGATCATTATGTAGTGACCTTCTTTGTCTCTTTTCACAGCCTTTGTTTTAAAGTCTATTTTATCTGATATGAGTATTGCTACTCCTGCTTTCTTTTGGTCCCTATTTGCATGGAAAATCTTTTTCCAGCCCTTCACTTTCAGTCTGTATGTGTCCCCTGTTTTGAGGTGGGTCTCTTGTAGACAACATATGTAGGGGTCTTGTTTTTGTATCCATTCAGCCAGTCTTTGTCTTTTGGTTGGGGCATTCAACCCATTTACGTTTAAGGTAATTACTGATAAGTATGTTCCCGTTGCCATTTACTTTATTGTTTTGGGTTCGAGTTTATACACCGTTTTTGTGTTTCCTGTCTAGAGAATATCCTTTAGTATTTGTTGGAGAGCTGGTTTGATGGTGCAGAATTCTCTCAGCTTTTGCTTGTCTGAAAAGCTTTTGATTTCTCCTTCATATTTGAATGAGATCCTTGCTGGAAACAGTAATCTGGGCTGTAGGTTATTTTCTTTCATCATTTTAAGTATGTCTTGCCATTCCCTCCTGGCTTGAAGAGTTTCTATTGAAAGATCAGCTGTTATCCTTATGGGAATTCCCTTGTGTGTTATTTGTTGTTTTTCCCTTGCTGCTTTTAATATTTGTTCTTTGTGTTTGATCTTTGTTAATTTGATTAATATGTGTCTTGGGGTGTTTCTCCTTGGGTTTATCCTGTTTGGTACTCTCTGGGTTTCTTGGACTTGGGTGATTATTTCCTTCCCCATTTTAGGGAAGTTTTCCACTATTATCTCCTCAAGTATTTTCTCATGGTCTTTCTTTTTGTCTTCTTCTTCTGGAACCCCTATGATTCGAATGTTGTAGCGTTTAATATTGTCCTGGAGGTCTCTGAGATTGTCCTCATTTCTTTTAATTCGTTTTTCTTTTATCCTCTCTGATTCATTTATTTCTACCATTCTATCTTCTAATTCACTAATCCTGTCTTCTGCCTCTGTTATTCTACTATTTGTTGCCTCCAGAGTGTTTTTAATTTCACTTATTGCATTATTCATTATATATTGACTCTTTTTTATTTCTTCTAGGTCCTTGTTAAACCTTTCTTGCATCTTCTCAATCCTTGTCTCCAGGCTATTTATCTGTGATTCCATTTTAGTTTCAAGATTTTGGATCAATTTCACTATCATTATTCGGAATTCTTTATCAGGTAGATTCCCTATGTCTTCCTCTTTTGTTTGGTTTGGTGGGCATTTATCCTGTTCCTTTATCTGCTGAGTATTCCTCTGTCTCTTCATCTTGTTTAAATTGCTGAGTTTGGGGTGTCCTTTCTGTATTCTGGCAGTTTGTGGAGTTCTCTTTATTGTGGTGTTTCCTCGCCGTGTGTGGGTTTGTACAGGTGGCTTGTCAAGGTTTCCTGGTTAGGGAAGCTTGTGTCGGTGTTCTGGTGGGTGGAGCTGTATTTCTTCTCTCTGGAGTGCAATGAAATGTCCAGTAATGAGTTATGAGATGTCTATAGTTTTGGGGTGACTTTGGGCAGCCTGTATCTTGAAGCTCAGGGCTGTGTTCCTTTGTTGCTGGAGAATTTGCTTGGTATGTCTTGCCCTGGAACTTATTGGTCCTTGTGTGGTGCTTGGTTTCAGTGTCGGTATGGAGGCATTTGATGAGCTCCTGTGAATGAATGTTCCTTGGAGTCAGGAGTTCCCTGGAGTCAGGGTTTGGACTTAAGTCTCCTGCTTCCGATTATCGGTCTTATTTTTACAGTAGTTTCAAAACTTCTCCTTCTATCATAGTGATGCTTTCTAAGGCCCACTTGACTTCACATTCCAGGATGTCTGGCTCTAGGTGAGTGATCACACCATCGTGATTATCTTGGTCATGAAGATCTTTTTTGTACAGTTCTTCTATGTATTCCTGCCACCTCTTCTTAATATCTTCTGCTTCTGTTAGTCAAGGCTATGGTTTTTCCAGTGGTCATGTATGGATGTGAGAGTTGGACTATAAAGAAAGTTGAGCACTGAAGAATTGATGCTTTTGAACTGTGGTGTTGGAGAAGACTCTTGAGAGTCCCTTGGACTGCAAGGAGATCCAACCAGTCCATCCTAAAGGAGATCAATCCTGGGTGTTCATTGGAAGGACTGATGTTGAAGCTGAAACTCCAATACTTTGGCCACCTGATGTGAAGAGCTGACTCTTTTGAAAAGACCTGGATGCTGGGAAAGATTGAGGGCAGGAGGAGAAGGGGACAACAGAGGATGGGATGGTTGGATGGTATCACCGACTCAATGGACATGAGTTTAGGTAAACTCCAGGAGTTGGTGATGGACAGAGAGGCCTGCATTGCTGAGGTTCATGGGGTTGCGAGGAGTCAGACATGACTGAGAGACTGAACTGAACTGAAATTAGTGTTTTTCTCCCTATTATAAATTGTAAAAGTTCTTTACATATTTTGGGTACAAGTCCTTCATCAAATGCATTTTTACATTTTATCTTTTTTTTTTTCTATTAGTGCTTTCTTTGTATACTGGGAAATCTTTTGTTCCTCCAATAATGCTGAAAAATTTCTGCTATACTTTTTTCAGAAAATTTATAGTTTCAGCTTTTAGCTTTAGGTCTTTGATCCATTTTGAGTTAATTTTTATATACGATATAAAGTAAAAGTCAAAGCTTATTTTTTGTCCAGAATTAGTATCCAGTTTTTACTGAATTTATTGAGAAAGTAAACCAGTCTCCTATTAAATTATATTTGTTCCTTTGTCAAAAATTAGTTTCATAGTCATTTCTATAATTTATTTTGTTCTATTTATTTGTATGTTTATTTTTATTCTAATACCAAAGTGACTTGATTAATATACTTTTATACCAAATCATGAAGCCAAGTAGTATAAATTCTCCCACTTTTTTCTTCCCTTTTCAAGTGTATTTTGACTGCTGTGAATTCTTTGAATTTTCATGTGAAGTTTAGAATCAAATTATCAGTTTATACAAAAATCTTGCTGAAATTATAATTTGGATTGTGTTGATTCTGTCAATCAATTTAGAGGAAAAGAAAGTCTTAACACTTTGGGATTTCCCAATTAATGAACATGACATGTCTGTCCTTTAACTTAGATCTTCTTTATTTCTTTTGATATGATTTTGTAGTTCTCAGGGTAGAACTTGAATATCTTTTGATAAAGTTATTCCTGATTTTTTATCCTTTTTGATGTTATCATAAGTGACATTCTGTTTAAATAGAATTTTCCAAGTACTAATATAGAGACATCAGGTGATTTGTATATTGACCTTGTATCATGCAACCATGCTGAATTAACTTATTAAATCTAATTGTTTATTTTTGCAGATTACTTAGTGTTATTTCTATAGATGATGATATCTACAAGCAGTGACAGTTTAACAACTTTTTTCCTATCTATGAGCCATTTATTTCTGTATCTTGCTCTACTCTACTGGTTATCACCTCCAGAGTACAATATTGAATATTAATGGGTAGAGTAGGAATTCTTGCTTTGTTCTTAATTTTAAGAAAAAGAGTATTTCATCAAGTATGGCATAAATTGCTGTTTTACTGTCAATTTTTCAGGCTACAGGAAGATTCTATATGTTACTAGTATGCTGAGATATTATTCATCAATATGCATTGAATTTTGTTACATTTCCTCTGTAACTGTTGAGGCTACTGTCTTGTATTTTAATAATATGATGGATTACCTTAGTTTTAATAACTTTACTTTGCATACTCCTGAAATAAATCTTTTTCAGTCATAACGTATTATTCTTTTTATATGTTCAGTTCAGTTCATTCGCTCAGCCGTGTCCAATTCTTTGCAACGCTATGAACTGCAGCACTCGAAGCTTTCCTGTCCATCACCAGCTCCCAGAGTTTACCCAAACCCATGTCCATTGAGTCGGTGATGCCATCCAACCATCTCATCCTCTGTTATCCCCTTCTCCTTCTGCATTCAATCTTTCCCAGCATCAGGGTCTTTTCCAATGAATCAGCTCTTCACATGAGGTGGCCAAAGTATTGGAGTTTCAGCTTCAGCATCATTCCTTCCAATGAATATTAAGGAGTCATTTCCTTTAGGATGGACTGGTTGGATCTCCTTGCAGTCCGAGGGATTCTCAAGAGTCTTCTCTAATACCACAGTTCAAAAGCATCAATTATTTGGTGCTCAGCTTTCTTCGTAATTCAACTCTCACATCCATACATGACTACTGGAAAAATGATAGCCTTGACTAGACGGATCTTTGTTGACAAAGTATGAATACTATTTGCTAAGTTTTTGGAGAGTTTTTGCATTGATGTTCATGAGAGATATTGGCTGTGAATTTCATTTTTTAAATATCCTTTTCAGGTTTTGGTATGAGGGTTTTCCTGCACTCATAAAATTAGTTGAGATGCATCTCCTTCTTCTCTATTTTCTGAAAGAGTTTATTTTAAACTTAAGTATTTGATATGATTCACAGTGAAATATTCTGGACTTGGAGTTTTGGGGTCAAGTTATTTAATGATGAATTCAATTTCTTTAGTAGATATGGCTCTTGATATTTTCTAAGTATTTTGTGTTTTCTCCCTGTTTTGATTAATCTTTCCATGGTTCGTTAATTTTGTTAATACTTTCAAATATTCCACTGCTGATTTTGGTAACATTTTCTGTTGTTTCCTATTTCATTCATTCAATTCAGCTCATTATTTTTCTTCTTACTTTTTTCATACTGTGTTTCCTTGCCAGTTTTTTAAGGTAGAATCTTAAAAATAAGCATGAAGATCACTTAAATTTCCTTTTCTAAAATAAGTATATGAAGCAGGAGATGGCAAGAGTGAACGTTGACATTCTAAGAAATCAGCAAACTAAAATGGACTGGAATGGGTGAATTTAACTCAGATGACCATTATATCTACTACTGTGGACAGGAATCCCTCAGAAGAAATGGAGTAGCCATCATGGTCAACAAAAGAGTCCGAAATTCAGTACTTGGATGCAATCTCAAAAATGACAGAATGATCTCTGTTTGTTTGCAAGGCAAACCATTCAGTATCACAGTAATCCAAGCCTATGCCACAACCAGTAACGCTGAAGAACCTGAAGTTGAATGGTTCTATGAAGAACCGTTCTATCAAGACCTTTTAGAACTAACACCCCAAAAAGATGTCCTTTTCAACATAGGGGACTGGAATACAAAAGTAGGAAGTCAGGAAACACCTGGCTGCTACTGCTGCTAAGTCGCTTCAGTCATGTCTGACTCTGTGCGACCCCATAGATGGCAACCCAAAAGGCTCCCCCGTCCCTGGGATTCTCCAGGCAAGAACACTGGAGTGGGTTGCCATTTCCTTCTCCAATGCATGAAAGTGAAAAGTGAAAGTGAAGTCGCTGAGTCTTGTCTGACTCTTAGCAACTCCATGGACTGTGGCCCACCAGGATCCTCAGTCCATGGGGTTTTCCAGGCAAGAGTTCTGGAGTGGGGTGCCATCGCCTTCTATGAAACACCTGCAGTAACAGGCAAATTTGGCCTTGGAGTACAGAATGAAGCAGGGCAAAGGCTAATAGAGTTTTGCCAAGAGAATGCACTGGTCATAGCCAATACCCTCTTCCAACAACACAAGAGAAGACTCTATACATGGACATCATCAGATGGTCAACACCAAAATCAGATTGATTATATTCTTTGCAGCCAAAGATGGAGAAGCTCTATACAATCAGCAAAAACAAGACCGGGGGCTGACTGTGGCTCAGATCATGAACTCCTTATTGCCAAATTCAGACTTAAATTGAAGAAAGTAGGGAAAACCACTAGACCATTCAGGTATGACCTAAATCAAATCCCTTATGATTATACAGTGGAAGTGAGAAATAGATTTAAGGGACTAGATCTGATAGATAGAGTGCCTGATGAACTATGGATGGAGGTTCATGGACATTGTACAGGAGACAGGGATCAAGACCATCCCCATGGAAAAGAAATGCAAAAAGGCAAAATGGCTGTCTGGGGAGGACTTACAAATAACTGTGAAAAGAAGAGAAGCGAAAAGCAAAGGAGAAAAGGAAAGATATAAGCATCTGAATGCAGAGTTCCAAAGAATAGCAAGAAGAGATAAGAAAGCCTTCCTCAGATATCAATGCAAAGAAATAGAGGAAAACAACAGAGTGGGAAAGACTAGAGACCTCTTCAAGAAAATTAGAGATACCAAGGGAACATTTCATGCAAAGATGGCTCAATAAAGGACAGAAATGGTATGGACCTAACAGAAGCAGAAGATATTAAGAAGAGGTGGCAAGAATACACAGAAGAACTGTACAAAAAAGATCTTCATGACCCAGATAATCACGATGGTGTGATCACTCACCTAGAGCCAGACATCCTGGAATGTGAAGTCAAGTGGGCCTTAGAAAGCATCACTATGAACAAAGCTAGTGGAGGTGATGGAATTCCAGTTGAGCTATTTCAAATCCTGAAAGATGATGCTGTGAAAGTGCTGCATTCAATATGCCAGCAAATGTGGAAAACTCAGCAGTGGCCACAGGACTGGAAAAGGTCAGTTTTCATTCCAATCTCAAAGAAAGGCAATGCCAAAGAATGCTCAAACTACTGCACAATTGCACTCATCTCACACACTAGTAAAGTAATGCTCAACATTCTCCAAGCCAGGCTTCAGCAATATGTGAACCGTGAACTTCCAGATGTTCAAGTTGGTTTTAGAAAAGGCAGAGGAACCAGAGATCAAATTGCCAACATCCGCTAGATGATGGAAAAAGGAAGAAAGTTCCAGAAAAATATCTATTTCTGCTTTATTGACTATGCCAAAGCCTTTGACTGTGTGGATCACCACAAACTGTGAAAAATTCTGAAAGAGATGGGAATACCAGACCACCTGATCTGCCTCTTGAGAAATTTGTATGCAGGTCAGGAAGCAACAGTTAGAACTGGACACGGAACAACAGACTGGTTCCAAATAGGAAAAGGAGTACGTCAAGGCTGTATATTGTCACCCTGCTTATTTAACTTATACGCAGAGTACATCATGAGAAACACTGGACTGGAAGAAGCACAAGCTGGAATCAAGATTGCCGGGAGAAATATCAATAACCTGAGATATGCAGATGAAACCACCCTTATGGCAGAAAGTAAAGAGGAACTAAATGGCCTGTTGTAGAAAGTGAAAGAGGAGAGTGAAAAAGTTGGCTTAAAGCTCAACATTCAGAAAACTAAGATCATGGCATCTGGTCCCTTCACTTCATGGAAAATAGGTGGGGAAACAGTGGAAACAGTGTCAGAATTTTGAGGGCCTGCAGATGGTGATTGCAGCCATGAAATTAAAAGATGCTTACTCCTTGGAAGAAAAGTTGTGACCAAGCCAGACAGCATATTAAAAAGTAGAGACATTACTTTGCCAACAAAGGTCCATCTAGTCAAGGCTATGGTTTTTTCCAGTGGTCGTGTATGGATGTTAGAGTTGGACTGTGAAGAAAGATGAGTGCTGAAGAATTGATGCTTTTGAACTGTAGTATTAGAGAAGACTCTTGAGAGTCCCTTGGATTGCAAGGAGACCCAACCAGTCCATCCTAAAGGAGATCAGTCCTGGGTGTTCTTTGGAAGGACTGATGTTGAAGTTGAAACTCCAATACTTTGGCCACCTCATGCAAAGACTTAACTCATTGGAAAAGACCCTGATGCTGGGAGGGATTGGAGGCAAGAGGAGACGGGGATGACAGAGTATGAGATGGCTGGATGGCATTACTGACTTGATGGACATGAGTTTGGGTAAACTCCAGGAGTTGGTAATGGACAGGGAGGCCTGGCGTGCTGCGATTCATGGGGTTGCAAAGAGTCAGACACGACTCAGTGACTGAACTGAACTGAACTGTATAGTTATATCTCATAAATCTTGTTACTTTCCATTTCCATTAAATTTGATATATTTTCAAATGTTCCTTATGAGTTCTTCTTTGATCTTTGGAAGAAGTTTGTTATTTAACTGCCAGTCATTTGAACATTTTCTAGATACTTTATTGATTTCTCATTTATTCATTTTGGAATCAAAGAATGTATGAAGCATTATTTTAGGATTTGGCAAAGGGTCTGTTCAGGTGTACTTTCCTGGGCAACCTTCATATAGTTTCCCTCTCATGCACAGTCTAGCCTTTGCCTCAGAACTCAAGAGCGGAACCTTCCCTGCCCCCTCTCCTAACCTTCACAGAATTCTGGGCACTTTCTTTGTGCCTCTCCCTTCTCTGACGTTCTGCTCTGCAGATTCCAGCAGTTCACCTACTTTGAGCTGTGATCCATGCCTTCTAATCTGTGAAGGACCACAGTGCTCAGCTGAGACTATGGATCACTGAACTGTACTAGGGAATTGCCAAATGTCCCTATACAGAATTAGGTCAATTCTGGGGCTCACTTTGTGAGCTTCTCTTCTTTCAAGGATCACAATTTTATTCTGTCTGTAGATTAATATCTGAAAATAATTTCCTTATATATTTTGTTTCAGTTTTATCATTTATAGTGGGAGGACTAATTCATTTTTTTCCGTCATACCTGGAAGTAGAAGTTCATTCCATGAGGTCTTGCATGCTGACAGGTTTTTTGTTTTTTTTTTTTTGTTTGTTTGTTTTGTTTTTTTGAGTGTACCCTTTATATTGGAAAGTCAGTTTTGCTGGATGTAAAATCTTTGGCTCACAATTTCTGTACTTGAATATTCAGCTATGTTGCTCCATTTTCTTGTGGCATATAGTGTTGCCCTTGAAAAAAATCTGATTAAAATCTAGTTTTCTTTTCCATTTAAGTCAGAGATCAAAGGTGTACTTTCCTGGGCAACCTTCAGATAGTTTCCCTCTCATGCACAGTCTAGCCCCTGGCTGAGACTCAAGAGGGGAACCTTCTTTGATGGATTTTTTTTTTTTAAGTCCTGTAATTTTATTAGAATATGTCTTTGTTTTGGCCATTCTGGAGATTGATATTCTCCAATATGGGATTGATTGTTTCAATAAGAAGCTTCCATGCTGCTGCTGCTAAGTTGCTTTAGTTGTGTCCGACTCTGTGCGACCCCATAGACGGCAGCCCACCAGGCTCCCCCATCCCTGGGATTCTCCAGGCAAGAACACTGGAGTGGGTTGCCATTTCCTTCTCCAATGCATGAAAGTGAAAAGTGAAAGTGAAAGTGAAGTTACTCAGTTGTGTCTGACATGTTGCAACCCAATGGACTGCAGCCCCATGGACTGCAGCCTACCAGGCTCCTCCGTCCATGGGATTTTCCAGGCAAGGGTACTGGAGTGGGGTGCCATTGCCTTCTCCGGAGAAGCTTCCATATTTTCCTTTAATTTCAGGAACTTATTTAAAAAGTAAAGTTTTAGTATTTTTTTCCATTCTCTTGTAGTTTTATTTATGGACTCATTTTATCCACACTTTAAATTTTCTTTGTCTACCTTTAATATTTACCACTTGCTTTTGAAACCTTTTAATTTCTTCCTTCTTCATTTTTAATGTTTCTTGTTTTTCATCTTCTAATTGTATCAAACCAGTATCTTTTATGATCAAATGTTTGTGTTCCTCCTAATTTAGTTTCCTTTTGTAATATTTTCTTTTATTTCTAATTATTTTTTGAGGTAATAATTTCATTTCTTAGCTTTTCAAATTCTGATTTATGTTGTCATTTTTGTTTTGTAACCTCTTCTTAATGTGCTTTAGCCTAGTTACCTAGTTAGTTAAATAGAATGTTACAGTTTTAAAATGTTCTGTTGTGAATGTCTTTCAGGCATGTTTTCTTTGTCTACAGGAGTGTTACTCAGTTCTTTCATCCTTTTTTTGTTTTCAGTAATCTTGCATGGGAGTTGATCTCAGTGTTTTTATGTTACTCATTTTTATGCAAAATTTGTGTCTCTGAAATATCAGGACCATTAGGGTAGTTTTTCTAACTTCACAGAGCTCCATCTTGTATAGTATTTTCAGTTCAGTTCAGTTCAGTCGCTCAGTCATGTCCAGCTCTCTGCGACCCCATGAATCGCAGCATGCCAGGCCTCCCTGTCCATCATCAACTCCCGGAGTTCACTCAGATTCATGTCCATTGAGTCAGTGATGCCATCCAGCCATCTCATCCTCTGTCATTTTATATGCTATTAAAAATATGGCAAACATACAAATGAAAATACTGGATTTTTAATGAGACATCAGGGCTAGTGAAATTGATTTGGGAGTTATTTACATATAGAGATAACAGCTGAAATGTTTGGCATGGGTGAAATCTCCAAAGGAAAAAGTGAAGGAAAAGAACAAAGGTCCCAAAACAGGAAATGCTGAAAATCCACACTTTTGGGGAAGGAAAAAAACAAACAAACTTGAGAAAGAAAGAAAGTAGTCTTAGAATTAATGAGTGAAATGAGATGGTGCTTTGGGTGTTAAGAGAAGATTGTTACTAAAAGGACACAGCAGTGAGATTTAAAAAGACATGAAACAGTTTAATAAAATTAGGGCTGAGCATCCTTGATTAAAGTAGGTGAGAATAGTGGATGTGGAGCACTCTTTGGCAAGTTTAGGGTTGGCGAGAGCAAGGGAGGAGTTTTCTGTGAATGGTAGAGTTGTATAAAGTCTTTTATTCCAAGATCACTATAATTTGATTATGTCTGAAAGTTGAGAAAAGTCTGTGAAGACAGGAAAATTGAAGTTGCTAACAAGGGATGATAAATGAGATGCAAAGGAAGCATGAGGTAATTAAAGGAAATTTCTTCCTCTGAAATAGGAGGAAAAGAAGAAAAATACATAAGGGATAGATTTTCAGTTAAGAAGGCCAGTATACATATTGAAAGATGCCCAGTCTGAAACGATGAAAGATGAGAACTTGCTTCCTAAAGTTTCCTGACTCTGTTCCTCTCCTTCGCTTTTTCTTTACTCTTTGTTTGCATCATCTTTGTTTTCCTTTTCTTGCTCAGTTTTGATTCTGTTCCCAGCCATTTCTTTTCCACATGGGGCTCTTCCATAGAATAGAGTCCTGGCTCTGAAGTTTTGCACGTTGGAGGGGGCCAGCCTGCCCCACCCTGCCCTGGACCCCTTGTGATCCGTCCTTGTTGGTCACTCAGTCATATTCGGCTCTTTGCGACCCCATGGACTGGAACCCACCAGGCTCCTCTGTCCATGGGATTCTCCAGGCAAGAATATTGGAGTGGATTGCCATTCCATTCTATAGGGAATCTTCTCGACTCAGGGATCAAACCCGGGTCTCCTGCACGGCAGGCAGATTCTTTGCTGTCTGAGTTACCAGAGAAGCCCCATGGACTACTTGTACTCACCTATTATTTGATTGACCAAACTCTTCTCAGTTTCAGCTTCTGTTCTAAAATGGGCCTGCCATCTTTTATAGTAAACACCTGTTGGATATTTGAGGCTTCTTCTTTTCTCTGATGTTTCATATATATCCCGTTTTTTCTCTCTGTTATCCTTCACACTAATACCATGCCAATTTTTTTTTTTTTAACTATGGGTGGCTTGTCTGTTTGTAGTTGGGAACTCATGTGGGTACCTTTTCACCTAGTTTGTTGTATATGATGTCCATGTGATTTCTTTTCTTTCCTCTTCCTTACTTCCCTTTCTCCCTCTCTTCCTCCCTTCCATCCATCCATCCATCTTGACACATTGTCTTGTTAAGACTACCATGGTTTCTGCCATCTTGTTAGAATTCCTGTATAGTCCTTTTATTTAAAAATGAATCCTAACTGAAGTCAATTAAATGATAAATGCATTAAATGTGGACTGTGTTTCTTAGAAAACTTGAAAACCACTTGCCTTGCCTAGGTCGCACAGTCTTGTCAAAGTATCTGCTGGTTTAGCTACTCCTCAGGGCTTCTAGTCTGGTTCAGTGTAAGTCCTGGGAAGAAGGATCTCTCTGAACTTGGATATAAGGGCAGAGGATGGAGATCTAAGAGATGGTAGCGATGAGGCAAGTTAGACAGTTATTGTAGGTAGGAGAGAATGCATGTGCTGCGTTCAAGTGAGAAGGCATAGTTGAGCATCCACCTGGTTAGTAAATGAAAGAACTGTAGCCCTTAGTTCTTATGCTGCTCTGAAGAGCTGTACATCCTGAGTAGGTCAGGAATGAGGCGTCTTGTCTCACATTGATGTTTCTTCTGATAAGAAGGTTGATTCTATGTTCAAGTTAGATAGTGGTGATGAGAGAGCAGAAGAACAGAAATAAAATTTACTGTATGTAGCACAGGAACAGAGATTTTCATTTAACCTCAAAATACGTGGTAGTGTATTTTTATATTTCTCTTGGATTACTCATTGAGTGCCTTTTGGGAAAAATATTACTTAAAACATATCATTTAAAAAATATATATACTAGAGAAACTCCTCAGAATGATGCCAGTCTAAATCGTGATGAATATAATTTCCTACCTTCTAACTTAAATTGATCTTTTCATACATTTACATTTTTTAAGTGTTTATACTTTATCTGATACAGAGCTTTGAAATTTATTTATTTCTGAAAGTATTACTTATCAAGTGCCTGAGATAAAGGCATGGTATATCATGGTCTTTTTCCAACGTATCATATGCAATCATGGCACATCATAAGTACTTCAAAAAGTGTTCAAGATGAGAAGGGGGTATTGGTTCAGTTGGCTGTCATGTCTACATGAAAGAAACAGAATGGTTAATGCAAGAGTTAGAAGTGGGCAATGCCTTAGATGATGAATATGATTTTGACCAGCAGGATATGAAGGTGAGAAATGAGGAAAAATAGAATGGACCGTTCAGTCAGAGGGCTTGCTTGAACAAAGGAAGGAAGGTAAAAACAAACAAAAACAAATAAACAAACAAAATATAGGGTGTACTCAGGCAACTCCAAATAGACCTATTTGGCTAGAATGCATCACATGCATAAGAAGGTTTTAAAAGCCTAAAAAGCTTATATATATTACCAAGGGATGAATGACAGGTAGAGGAATCTACATTTAATCTTTTTTTTTTTTAATTTTATTTTATTTAACTTTACAATATTGTATTGGTTTTGCCATATATCGAAATGAATCCGCCACAGGTATACCTGTGTTCCCCATCCTGAACCCTCCTCCCTCCCCCCTCCCCATACCATCCCTCTGGGTCATCCCAGTGCACCAGCCCCAAGCATCCAGTATCATGCATCGAACCTGGACTGGCGACTCACTTCATGCATGATATTATACATATTTCAATGCCATTCTCCCAAATCATCCCACCCTCTCCCTCTCCCACAGAGTCCAAAAGACTGTTCTATACATCAGTGTCTCTTTTGCTGTCTCGTATACAGGGTTATTGTTACCATCTTTCTAAATTCCATATATATGCGTTAATATACGGTATTGGTGTTTTTCTTTCTGGCTTACTTCACTCTGTATAATAGGCTCCAGTTTCATCCACCTCATTAGAACTGATTCAAATGTATTCTTTTTAATGGCTGAGTAATTAATAAAGGAATCCTTAAAACGTGTTCAAATAATAGATTTATGTAATCAAAGCTAGATGATGACTCTCTGGAAAGGGTGAGTCAGAGACGGGAGAGTACAGAGGTAAAGGACCCACAGAGATGATCACTTTGGACTTGATTATAACAAAGTTGGGTGTTTTTGTTTAAATCTAAACTGATGCTCTTGACTCTTATAGTATTCTCCTCTCCTTATACATATATACACATGTCACTTTTATGTCTGTTTTCTGAAAAGTAGACTGTTGAGTGAGAAATGGTTCCTTTGTATTCCTGGGCCATTTCATAATAAGCAGAGATGCCAAAACTTTCTGGTATAAAGAGATCTTTAATGATATGTAACAAATTAGATTGTGAAAGGTCAGGAAAATATATTTTTTTTCGTTGAGAATGAAAGACATCTGGACTTTTCATTGTATATATTTTACATGGTTAGGACTAGGCTAACTGATAATTTTAGGGGCAATTTGCAGTAAAACATAAGACTTTTAAGCTTGTTATATGCTACATATATTTTAAAAATCAGAGTTGGAGACTTACAACTATGTTCTCTTAAGAGATGTTAGTCTTTTCTAAGGATTTTAATGTCAAGAACAGAAACATATTTTAAGAAATAATCTCAGGTTGGCGTTATGAATTTCTAAAAACTAGATATAAGACCATCTTAGATTCCTATGGCAAGTAGGCATTCCAGGATTATATTCTCTGCTTGATCAACAGTTTGAAAGTGTGAGAATTGTATATTTTAGGCTTCCCAGCTGTATGTATCTATCACTGGAGGTTTCGAGTAACATCTGAGTGCCTCTTACAAAAAGAGTGACATTGTGTGCATCCTTTTTCTGGAAATTTAGATCCTTCAACCTATATTCCATGGAAACACGCTTAAGAATTTAACATCTGGAAGGGGCATAAGATATGTTCTTGGCCAGTTTTCTGAATGTATGCTTTGTGGAACATGAGTTCCTTAGATGGCCTGTAAATAAGGATTTCTGAGGGCACCTCTGTATCCTGCACCCCTCAGCCTGAAGATATATACATGAGTCTTAGCATATTGAAGGGTCTGGGATTTTCCTAGTGATGAAGGCAGTTTGGCTTTTTATAACCCAGAGATTCTCAAACTTACTTGATCATGTATATGTGTTTATGTGTGTGTATATGCACACATGTGTGCAAGCGTTCATTTGGTAAATTAACATCTTGTGTCACTCATGTTGTTTAGAATATACTTTGGGAAACGAATTGCTCCATCTCTTTATGGGAAACTGAAACCAAGGAAGGTTTATTTCTTTCTGCAGGTCACACAGCTCTTGGCAGAAATGTGAACCTATTTTTCAGTTCCCATATGGCCACTTCCATCTTCAGTGCTTGTGTGGCTCCATAGGTGATGAAGCACTGGTTTGTTGTAATTCTCCTCTTTCCTTGGTTACTAGAAACTTCCCTTCCACAATTAATTTTTCACTCAGATGAACTCAGAGATGAGCCACACCATCCTAATGACGAACTCTTTGGCTTAATTCTGCTCTGCTTAGTGCTGGAAACTGGAGTCCATCACCTCCGTTCTGAATTTTGCCCTGATCTTGCCTCTTCCCTGCTTCCTGTACCCACATATGACCACAGTCAAGGTTCTGGACTGCGCCTTTCATTGCTGAATGTAATTATTCATCCCTTGCAAGCTCCATTTGTGAACCACTAGTGCTAATTGCTTGCTTTTTCCTCCTGTTCCTGTTTGTCGTTTTATCACTTCCATGATGCTTCCAACTGAGGATAAACAGAGACAAAGTAAGGCAGATCAGACTCAAAAGAATGAGTTAGGGTTTACTTAGTACCTATGCTCCTAAGAACTTTCATTTGGGAGAAAGAGGTCAGGGTTGGAGGTTAAAAAACAAATAAATAAAAATAAAACCTTAAAAAGAATCCATGGGAGAGAGTAGAAAGAGAGATAAACAGTGAGCCAGAAACTCAGTTCTCTTGTAGGCTCTGAAGTGAAGTGAAGTGAAGTCGCTCAGTTGTGTCTGACTCTTTGCGACCCCATGGACTGTAGCCTTCCAGGCTCCTCAATCCACAGAATTCTCCAGGCAAGAACACTGGAGTGGGTTGCCATTTTTTCTCCAAGGGATCTTCCCGACCCAGGGATTGAACCTGGGTCTCCCACATTACAGACAGACGCTTTACTGTCTGAGCCACCACTAAATATGTGAATTTGTTCAAGACACTTAATCTCTCTGACCTGTTATCTCACCTGTAAAACAAATGAATTGGATTAAATGCTCTCTGATCTCCCTTCTAGCTCTAACTTCCTGTGAGTCTATGATCTTGGAGTGTTAATTGTCCATGTCTTGATCTCCATGGATAATCAAGATTTGGCTGCACTTGTTCAGACTGACAGCATCTTGATGGAATGGCCTGGAAAGAGAAGGAAAAGCAGAGGCTCTGTTCATGTTTTGACAACCTTCCAGCTACACATTTTATTTCATTTAATATCGCAGAGTTAAAATCACCTTACTGTTTGTGTTAAGAGTATTTTTAAGCCCGTTATTTCACAGGACACCACTTCTTAATTTTTGGAGAGTTCTGGGTGAGAAAGAAGAATATGGTACTTGAAAGAATGTCATTGTGTTGGAGAAATAACATAGCAACAAGAAAGCAAAAAGTAAACTGGTCTCCCAAAGAGCTCTTTGCAGACCTTACTTAAAATGCCAAATGCAATACAGGACATGGACTGTCTCCATGGGAAAGATGCTGTAGAAAGAGACAAGGATTAGAATGTATACATAGGCACGACTCTGTTTAAGTTATTGACTCCGTGTATGGCATAGCCATTTTTCCCTTTGGGAGAACCATACTGTCATATTAGTCAAGTAATCCTCCCTGGAGAGTAGAACAAAGAAACTCAGGCCCTCTGGACCATATCAGGGGTTCTAAAAATTAGGGAAGATCATCAAACAGATTAACTGCAGGACAGATTTAGTTAGAGCAGTTGCATGCTCTGTTCTATAACTGAACATATGCTCAATTCTGTGGTGTTGGTCTGGAGGTTCTTGACTTATTCTCCATACAGATACTTCTTTTTTAAATTGAAGTATAGTTGATTTACAGTGTTTCAGGTGTACAGCAGAGTGATTCAGTTGTGGCATTGTTGTTCTTCAGTTGCTCAGTTGTGTCCAACTCTTTGTGACCCCATGGACTGCATGCAGCATGCCAAGCTTTCCTGTCCTTCAGTGTCTTCCAAGTTTGCCCAAATTCATGTCCATTGAGTTGGTGATGACATCCAACCATCTCATCGTCTGCTGCCCTCTTATCCTTTTGCCTTCAATCTTCCCCAGTATCAAGATTCAGTTATACATATATACATACATACATACATGGCTCTTTTTCAAATTTGTTTCCATGACAAGTTATTGTAAGATATGTATAGAGTTCCCTGTGCTATACAGTAGGTCCTTGGGTTTTATTTTATGTACAGTAGTGGGTATCTGTTAATCCCAAATTCTCAATTATCCTTTCCCACCCCCTTTCCCCTTTGGTAACCATAAATTTTTTAGTATAATACTAGAAATTTCCTATCTTTGAACTCCTAGGACAACTCTCAACATCTCCTTTCTTTCCTGGGAGTTTTGTGCAGTGCTCATTCTAAGTTCTTCATGCTGTCCCTCGGTGGGCAGTGATGAGAAGGATGTGCTTTAAAGGGAGAGGAATCCCATTGCAGAAGGCTGAAGTCTCTCTGTAGCCCTCTTACTTTGCATCTAGTTCTCCCAGCTTCTCAATGAAAGCAGCTAACTCGGGGGGAGAGAGAGAGTGAGGTTTCCTTGAATAGACATTTGTTTGCACATACAATACTAAACTGGGATCGCTGGTCCATGCTGTTTTGCATCAGCAGATGCTTTAAGAATGCAGTGAAAACATCTTATAAAGTGAAAACCTATCATTTGTAAAGCAGCAAAGAGAGAGCTTTGTTTGCCCACACAGCATTTCTCAATGGAACCCCTGAGGCTATGAGTTTTTCAGGACAAGTTTCAACTCTGCTTCGTGCACACTGATTGTGCTAAGGAGAAAAGGCCCAAAGAAGCAGGGCATACTATTGTGAATCTTGTAAAGATTGCATGAGTTTAAGATCTCGGTCCATCTGGCTTTGAACCAGAGCCAATTCACAATTACCTGTGATCACAAAGACAGAATGTAGACAAATTAAAATGGAATCCACATAATCTCTTTCTGACATTGAAAACGCCACCCTCACCATCCCTTACTAAGTTATTTGCAACAGCAGCTTGCAAGTAGCAACAGTTATATATTTGAGTTTTGGAATGAGATTCTAGCCAACAAGGAAAATGGTCTAAGTTTAATAATAAGAATGGGCCTGCTGTCCAATCCAAACATAATCAGGCTGTATTTTGCCAGAGCCTTTTTTTTTTTTTAATTGGAGGATAATACTGTGCTGGTTTCTACCATAAAACAACATGAATTAGCCATAAGTAAACATATGCCCCCTCTCTCTTAAACCCCCCTCACACACACCCCCATCACATCCCACCCCTTTAGGGTGTTACAGACTATGGCATTGAGTGCCCAGTATTATACAGCAGCTTCCCATTAGCTGTCTATTTTACATATGGTAATGTATATGTTTCAGTGCTACCCTCCCAATTCATCCCACCCTCTCCTTCCCCTGCTGTGTCCAAAAATCTGTTCTCTATGTCTGTGTGTCTATGTTACCCTACCAATATGTCCATAGTACCATTTTTCTAGATTCCATATATATGCATTAATATATTTGTTCTTCTCTTTCTAACTTTCTTCACTCTGTATAACAGGCTTTAGGTTTGTCCACCTCACTAGAACTGATTCAAACTGATGCATTTTTATGCCTGAGTAATATACCATTGTATATACGTACCACTACTTGTTTATCCATTCATCTGTTGGTGAATGTCAAGGTTGCCTCCATGTCCTAGCTATTGTAAATAGTGCTGCAATGAACACTGAAGTACACGTATCTTTTTGAATTACGGTTTTCTCAGGGTATGTGCCCAGTAGGGGGATTGCTGAGTTATAAGATCATTTTATCCCTACGTTTTTAAGGAATCTCCTTACTATTCTCTATAGTGGCTGTATTAATTTACATTCCCACTAACAGTAAAAGAGGGTTCCCTTTTCTCCACACCCTCTCCAGCATTCATTGTTTTGATCATGGCCATTTTGACTAGTGTTAGGTGATACCTCATTGTACTTTTGATGTGCATTTCTTTAATAATGAGTAATGTTGAGAATCCTTTTATGTCTTTGCTGGTCATCTGTATGTCTTCCTTGGAGAAATGTCTGTTTAGGTCTTCTGCATATTTTTTGATTGGGTTATTTGTTTTTCTGGGATTGAGCTGCATGAGCTGCTTGTATATTTTGGAGATTACTCCTTTGTCAGTTTTTTTATTTGTACTTTTTTTCTCCCATTCTGAAGGTGCTTCTTTTCATTGCCAGGGCCATTTTTTAAAGGGAGAAAATTTTGAAAGTTACAGTATTACCCACATCAAAATTTTTTTGATTAGTTAACAAGAATAGACTGTGGATTGCATATGTTTAGGATTTTTTAATGCACCTTCTTCCAGTCATTTGGGAATATAATTTTTTCATGATTCTTTTGTATTCATTGTATTCCCTATTCTTCTAATCTCCTGTTCTTCTTTTATTAAGCCCACATCTAAACTTTTTTGTGTATCTGCAGCACCACACATGTCTGAGGGGCATAGAGAGGCTGGATTAGATACTTCAAGTGAAGATAAATATGTAAATTACTTTTCTGAGTTGGAGATAAAAACAATCCACATATAAGACTGTGATAGTTCTCAACGCCTCTCCTGATCTGTGAGTTAGATGGTTCTCAATCCAGCAGTTTTATATTGATTGTGTTCATGTATATAAATTTTGCAACCTTTAGCATTTTCACACAGATTTTAATTGTATTAATGCTGGAATTTACTTCTAGCTTCTGTAGTAGAAGCATTATGAAGCTAGCATGAAGCTAAAACAAAACCTCCTGTGTGGAAATGCATGGTGAGAGAAAATATCAAATAAGAACAATGTTTTGATGTCATGTTGCACACGGCAGTACTTCGTGCAAAAGGCGCCGAAACGTAGATGATTATGGGAATAACGTGATATTTACAGCTAAACTCTGGGACTTCAAAACAGAAGAAGATAGACTCAAAAAAAAAAAAAAAAAAAAGACAAGAAAAAAAGAGTATTACTTTGGAGATTTGAAAATAATTTAAGTGAAAAAAATAAAACAAAAAGCAAAGACTCATTTCCTTGAGCTTTAGACCAGAGCAATGCATGTGCTTCACATGCTTCTCCCCCAAATGTTCAATCATCATTGTGAAGATGGGGTTGACTGCATACCTTAGGACTTTGACAAGAAGGCAGGTACAAAGCCCAGAATGGATTAGAAAGTTATGCCACCAGGTTTGAAGTGCTGAGCATGGAGTGAGTCTAGACCAGCTCAGCTCTTCACGTCCACAGTGCCAAGCCTCTAGTGCAGTTTCGTGCCACCACACTATTGCTGATTTCTAGTGGGCAAATAGAATAAAATGATGTATGAAATAACCTTATCTCTAAGAGTCAGACGCGACTGAGCAACTGAACTGAACTGAACTGAAAGCATATAGTGAGCAGCTTTATACTTCATGGTTTTAAAAAGTAGATTGTTATAGACTAGAGCAAAGGATTTGCAAAGCTAATTAATGCCACTTGGAAGAAAGAATCTGTAATGTTTGCATTCCTCCAAGGCCTAAGAATCTTAAATTTGACAGAAGTGGGCAAAAGCATTCTTAAATCCTTAAAAAACTCTCAAAGGCAAGAGTTTAAGAATTTTGGGAGGCCAAATCATGTGTGAAGTCACTTCAGTCATGTTTGACTCTTTGTGGCCCTATGGGCTATAGCCCACCAGGCTCCTCTGGCCATGGGATTCTCCAGGAAAGAACACTGGAGTGGGTTTCCATCGCCTCCTCCAAGGGATTTTCCTGACCTAGGGATCGAACCTGCGTCTCTTACGTCCCCTGCATTGGCAAGCGGATTCTTTACCCCTGCTGCTGATAAGCCGCTTCAGTCACCCCTAGCGCCTCCTGAATTTGTGTTTAGTAAATAAGTTTCAGAACACCTCAAGTTCCATTGCAGCTTCTTGTATTTTTTTTTTCAAACACTGCATCCTCAATATCAAAGATGGCACTTTTAGCTGTTTTTAATTTTACCCTTAGAATCTACTCAAATATTAGTAAGTGAAACTCAGTCATTGGGATGAATCATTTATCTCCTATCATGAACTTTGGATAAGAGGTTTATCTAATTTTTTTTCTTTTTTATGTGTGTGTGTGTGTGTGTGTATCTATATATATATATATATATGTGAAACTCTTTTCAGTATTAAATATTGGACTTCCCTGGTGGTCCAGTGGTTAAGACTCTACCTTCCAATACAGAGGGTGTGTGTTCAATCCCTGGTCAAGGAACTAAGATCCCACATGCTGCGTGGTGCAGCCAAAAAGTAAAAAATAAAATAGATTAGGGTTACCCCAAAAGTAAAAGCAATAAAATAAAATAAATATTATAAAAATGCATTTGCCATTTAAATTCACAGGAATTTCCACATGAAAGCATTGGTGTGTATGGTGGAGAGAGGGTACATTCTACTGTTTGCCCTGATAGAGAAATTATCAGAAGTTTGGAGCCATAATGAGTTGATAGTCTTTAGTCAATCATGAAATCTTTACACAACCTATCATCAATTTCATAAAATAAAAAATGACTAAAAAGAATGTTTCATGAAAGATTTCTCAACTGCATGTGTACATACTAGAAGTTGAGGACTATTGAATACACATTTTAGAGAATAGATCTCTATCCGTCACCTAATTTCCAGTTTGTTGGAAGAAATAACTTCTCAGGAGACTATTCCTCTTTTGCATTCATATCTGCTTTTTCCTACATTTCTTGTACCCTCTTTTGTGTCACCTTTTCCCTAGAGTGACCCTGGTACTCTATATGGCACTGCCAGGGATCACTCAGAAACATTCAGCTGTTTTCTCCCCAGCAGGTCATCCAGAAAGAGTTTGGATTCTATACACATCAACCTGGGGCACAGTTGACTGCAGGCCTTCTTTGAATCATATGTTTGGCTATTTTGAGGATATTTTGAAGAATGTAGGTGCCCAGGCAATGAATCTCTCTCCTGCTCTCTATCATCCAACTTCAGAGTAGGACTCATGTGTTATTTCTTTCCTAAGCATGAATTTAAGACAGAGCCTTGTGATTTCTTGGCCGTGTCTTTGAAATTAGGGAAAAAAAAAGGGCATCCTTATCTCAGAATTTGGAGTCCCTGAAACAGATTCATGATATTACAATAGAACATATAGCCTCTTCAGGAGATTGGGCCTAGCATATACACACTATTCTACATAAAATAGATAAGCAGCAAAGACCTACTATATAACACAGGGAACTATACTCAATATTTTGTAATAACCTATAAGGGAAAAGAATCTGAAAAGGAATTTGTGTGTGTGTGTAATTGAATCACTGTGCTATACACCTGAAACTAACACAATATTATAAATCAACTATATTTCAATAAAAAAATAAATATTTTAAAAAGTGACACAAGCTACCAAGCATAAAATAGATGAACAACAAGGACATATTGCATAGCATGGGGAAATACAGCCATTATTTTGTAATGACTTTAAGTGGAGTATAATCTATAAAATTTTGAATTACTTTGCTGTATTCCTGAAGCTAATTTAATATTATATATCAACTATATTTCAATAAAACCATGAACAATAGTGTAAAAAAAAAAGAAATATATAGCCTAATTCTTAAGCACTGTGAATCTTGGCTCCCTCAGAATGCTTAGCTGTTGGCAGCATGATACCTCTCTTAAGTTGTACCAAGCCATGGCCCCCTGACACATACATGGAAGTGATTTATCATTACACTGGTAATGCCTCTTGCCCCTGCCAATAAAACCAGAGACCAGATAGAGTGACTGATGGATATCATACTTCCTTTCAACTTTTGCTGCTCTCTGCAAATTAATTTATTTCATGAAAGAAGAGAGAGTGACCTAGATGAAAGAAAGAGGGACTGCTCTTCACTTGCAGACACTCAAGGAAGCCAATGTCCTGATACTTCACCTCTTCCCACGAATCTGAATGCTTTTATGGCACCTTGAATGGTAAATCTTTTCTGAAAGTTTTCAATTTACATCCAGATGCCTTGTCTTTATTCGTTAATGCTTTAACCTTCTTCTTTCCCTAAATTCTACTTTCAGTTACTCAGTTGTCCTTGAATTGCATTCTCCCCTCTGTTCCCCAAGGGCTCCATTTCTCTGAATATTTTCCACAGCCATTTATGTTTTGTTTCCAACCTAGACCTGAGAGCTATTGGCTATAGAGTGTCCTATTCTCAGCTCTCAAGAATCTTAAGGCTGATCAAGATTTATCCCTGGCCATTCATTCTTCTCCAGTTGACATCAATTCCAGGTTGGTCAGTGGATCATTGAGAAGGGCATGGTTCTGAGAGCCATGGCTCAGAGAATGGTATGGATAGGGAAGGTATAGGACTAGGGAGATTTAGAGAATCTCTGAGAATTCAGGTCACCAGGGTCTAGGACTAAAATCTAGATCCTTAGTTCAAGGGATAAAGCCTAAAGATAGATAATTTACTCTGACCTCCTTTCTTTGCATTATCCTTTGAAGCAGCCACAACTCCCAACTGGGACATCCTGAGCCAAAAGCTTTTATGGGTCCAGATTTGAGCCAGTCATCCATTGTATGTCTTTGCAGGAGAAATACTGGTGGGATGGAAATGTCAGTGGCTGTGTTTTAAATTTTTTTTTTTTTTTTGGTCTGTGCTGGCTCTTCGTTGCTGTCTGAGAGTTTTCTCTGGTTGCAGTGGGTGGGCATCTCATTGCAATGGCTTCTCTTGTTGCAGGACACAGGCTCTAGGGCTCAATAGCTGTGGTGCATGGGCTCAGTTGCTCTCTGGCATGTGGGATCTTCTAGGATCAGGAATCAAACGTCTGTATTCTGCATTAGCAGGTGGATTCTTTACCACTAGATCACCAGGGAAGCCCAGTGGCCGTGTTTTTTAATGGCAACCACAGAACTATAGCTCAGCCACGAGGACTTCCCAGGCGAAATAGAAATAGGCCCTTTATACTGACTAGGAAAAGCTACTGGTTTACACAAAAGTCACTTAGCTAGGACCCAGAACACAGTTTCTCTTTTGATCTTACTTTTGCTATGTCCACTTGTACGTGACAGTTAAGGGGCAAACTGAACTGGCTATACATGAACAGTGTAAGTTAACCCAAACCTTCCTTCACATCATATGCATCAGTTAACATAGGGGGATAGTAAAACTTAGTTTTGATCAACTTTGACAAATATAAGTGAAGCAAATACCCCTTTCATCTACTTCTGAATTATAATCTGGTTTTAGTTGGATGTCCAAAAGGTAGCAACAATTTCATTCTCTACAATGATGTTCTTCCCATGTATTTATTCTTCAGAGTGAAGTACAGAAATATGTTGCTTTAAGCTTCCCTTGCTAAAAATAGCAGCAAGAAAATTGACCTTTCTGCTTCTAAATAAGCAAAGAATTTTCTCCATCTGAGTTAGGTCAGGGCTGAGTTCTCATAAATGTTTATCTATACTATCTCCCCAATCATTATATGACAAGCATTATTTTATAAATCAAGAGCTTATACTCAAGTTATACACATTGAATTGTAATTTGTTTTAATATCAAAAACTGAAAATAATTTTTGTAGTGGGCAAAACCCCAGATGTGTTTTTATCAGTCTCTTTTTTCACTTAATGTCTAAAGCTTTATGTATTTAAGGAAAATTTTATCCATGTGTTTCTCATTTATTTACACTTAACTCATCAGCATATTTCATATGAGTTATTTGATGTCCAAGAAGTCTTTTAACCATTTTATGTGCCTATGAAATGGGAAGTTATTTTATGCCAAGAAAGTAAATTGCTCAAAGCCTATCACCACATTGCTAGTAAATATTTATCTCTGAAAGTTCATGATTGATTTAAAAATCTGAACAAGAAATTTCTGAATAGTTCTAGACTGATCAATATAAAGCATATCATTTTCTATAGGCAGTCTGTGTGTTCAGGGGCTTTTGTACTTAAATACAGCCTTTTTAATGAAAGAATTTGGGGTCAAGGACTTCATACGGGAATATGTGTCAAAGTGAAAGTGAAATCACTCAGTCATGTCCAGCTGTTTGCGACCCCATGGACTATAGCCCACCAGGCTCCTCCATCCATGGAATTTTCCAGGCAAGAGTACTGGAGTGGGATGCCATTTCCTTCTCCAGGGGATCTTCCCAACCTGGGGATCGAACCTGGGTCTCCTGCATTGCAGGCAGATGCTTTACCGTCTGAGCTACCAGGGAAGTACCAGATACAAAATATATGTTCAAGTCACTGACTCTGTCCATGCAACTCTTTGCTGGTATCATTGATGAACCCAGCTCACCAGTACTATTTTTCTTTTTCAATATGGTGTCTTAGTCTGTTCAGGCTGCCATCACAAAAATACCACAGACTGGGTGGCTTCCACAACAGAAATTTATTCCTCACGGTTCTGGAGGCTAGAACGTCCAAGATCAAGATATGGCAAGGTGGCTTTCTGGTGAGGATTTTTTCTGGCTTACAGACAGCTGTCTTCTCACTGTGTCTTCATATGGTGGAGAGAGAAAGAACAAGAGAGTCATAGAGCACTCTCTGGTATCTCTTCTCTTAAGGACATTAACCCTTTTGGATCAGAGCCCCTCATGTTTATGACCCCATTTAACTTTAGTTAACCTCCATAAAGGCCCTATCTCCAAATATAATTACATTGGGAGTTGGGACTTCAACATGTCAATTTGAGGCAGTGGGGGACCCAAACATTCAGTCCATAACAGTGGTCACCGATTAGAAAGAAACCTTTTCAGGCATCTCATCAGTGAATTTTGTATATGGTATTTCATAGGTGCCTCCTCTTCTGTGCCCTTTTAGCCTTCAATGTTACAGAGAAACAAGACTCTTTGAGAGTATTTATTTTATCATGTTGATGTAGTAGAGGTTTGTCCATTCATTCCACCCACCGAGTAGGCGCTCTTGGAGGATGGGTATTGTACATTTCTTGCAGTGGTCAGGCCAGTAAGCAAACTGGAGAGTGTAGGAGATGCTGTTGAGGTCCTACCATTCTTGTTTGGCCCACCTGAATTAACCCATGTGCAAGTGCAATGTGAAAGTACAGTGGATTTAATGTCCCCAGGGGGCCACATTTCATCCATAGGGATGAGGTGCTTCAGCTCCCACACCATCTAGTGTGATGGTCCTGAGATATTTTCCATATAATTTCTCAGAGAGATTTCAGGGGCATCAAGACCCAGTTGCCCTAAGCAGTCATCTGTTCATTAAAACAGCTATTGCTGGGTTTCTTTCCTTTATTGTCTCTCTTTGCCTTATCTGTTCTTTCTGAGCTCATCCCCCAAATAAACTACCTGCACCCAAGTTCTTGTCTCATGGTTTCTTTGACAGGGAGACCTAAGGTAAAGCGCACAGGAAACTGAGAGTTGCAATGTAGTGATATGAACTGTAACAGGAGTAGATACAATAAGAGGAGGCAGTGGCAGAACACAAACTAGATGTTTCTTTTGGTAGAGATTTGTGGGAAGTTTATAAGATCAAAGTCTGTATCCCTCCTTACAGTGTAAACCTACTGAAAGCAGAGGTAACATCTATTCACTGCTGTGTTTCTGAAGTCTAGAATAGGACCGGCATATAAGATCTTAACACATATTTGTTGAATGAATATTCCTTCTTTGACAGAAGGAACGCTGAGGTTTAGAAAGGTACAATCACTTAGGTCAGTCAATCAGTAATGATACTGAATTTCATGTGTTCTAATTCAGAGCTTTCCCTGCAACCAACTCTAAAAAGATAAACTATAGCTAAAAGGGTGATGATGATTAGGAAATGGGGCTTGTTGTTGTTCAGTTGCTCAGTCATGTCCAACTCTTTGCGACCCCGTGGACTGCCACACCCCATGCTTCTCTGTCCTTCACCATCTTCTGGAGCTTGCTCAAACTCATGCCCATTGAGTTGGTGATGCCATCCAACCATCTCATCCTCTGCCATCCCATTCTCCCCCTGTGCTCACTCTTTCCCAGCATCAGGGTCTTTTCTAATGAGTCAGCTCTTCACATAAGGTGGCCAAAGTATTGGAACTTCAGAAAGTGGGGTAGTATGTACTTAGTCTGAGTTCTGAAATCAGTGTAGACAGGCCTAATGAGGGCATCATAGAAGGATTTTCATTGGGGGCACTATCTGATTATCTCTTGGAAAGAAAATTCTTAAGTTTTCTCTTCTGCAATAAGGAGGATAGATGAAATTGAGCAAGACTGGAGATAGCAGAATGGGTTCCAGTTAGGTCCAGAAAAGGATTAATAGCATGGATGGTGAGATGTGTAGGTTGAGGTGGAAGGAAAGAGTCAAGGTCCATATCTTGGCATGAGCCAGATAGTGTCAATTCTTGAGACAGAGCAGGTGAGCAAATAGTATTATGAGAGTTAATAGATTCCATGGTACCCATAAGGCCTCCAGGTAAAAATATCTGGGTTCTAGAGAGAGAGATTCTGGTTAGAAATATAGACTGGAGACATTACTGCCAGGCATCACAGGTGGTGATTTGAAGCCATGGGATTTACTGAAAGAAATAGTTAAGTAGTTCTTACTCTATACCAATCACTGTTCTGAGTACTTATGAATATTAACTGTGTATAATTATAAGCATACTTATTATTAAGAATATTAGATATGAAGTAGCTCTATTTATTAATACTTATCAATTAAGATACTAAATATTAACTTAGTATCTAACTCAACAACTTTATTAGGTTTGGTGATGAGGAAACTTGGCAGAGAGAAGTTAAATCACTTTCTCAAAGTTATACAGCCAGCGAGCAATGGATTTAGGATCAATCAGTTGAGTCAACAGAAAAGACAAGCATCATAACTGTAAAGAATTGATTGGGAACTAGTGATCCTTTAAGACCGGTGAGGACCATCAAGAGAAGTGAAAGAAGTATCAGGGAAAAGGAAGAAACTTAGGAGGGTTAGAATTAAAAGGAAGGCTTTCCTTGGGTCATGTGCCACTGAGAGATCAAATAACAAGAAGGCTGAAAGATGTCCATTGGATTGATTTCCTGTTGGAAAAAAGTCAGTTTTAATGAGATGATCCAGGTTGGCTATTCAAATCAAGTGTCTACCAGGGCTAGAAGCAGCAGCTATAGGTAAAGCTATAGAAGCCAAACAGCTTAACACAACTAGAAGAATCTATCCTAGAGAATGAATTTGACCTGACAAGTTTGTGCTGCAGATATTATCTGAGGAAATTTCAAATGAGCCATGCTTTCTAGAGACTACAGCTACCTACACTGATATCAGAATGGGCAAGTCTCAAAAAGCAATCACACTAAAAACAAAGGAAGGAAGGAGGAAGGAATGGAAACCTGAGTGAAAACCACAGTAAAATTTGAAAACTGAAGAGGTTACCCTATAGAGAATATTCTCAAAATCATTATTTCTGAGACTCAAATTCTTTGCTTTTCATATTGCTTATATATGAAGAAATAAGTGTTACATCAGCCTCTGGAGCTCAAAATATCAAGAATAAAAAGAAGATTCATGTTAAATCCCTTGCTGATGGATATTGGCAACCTCCAAGAAACACGTGGGAGAAAGTTCTCAAGCTTAGAGTACAAGGGGAATGACTTTTGCACATGCAGGAAAAAGCATGTCCAAAGACAGCGGTGAAGGCTGGAGGAATGTGGGAGTTGGAAATCAGTGCAGGCAGGCCTAATGAGGTGGAGACAATTCTTAACTCGGTCATGTTTTAAGGTAAGTCAAGAGTGTTTGGACCTAAGCTGCTGTGGTCAACTTTCTCCATGAGGGACTGTTGCTAATACCTGCAGTGATTTCATTAGATGTCAATGATAATTGAATCAATTTGAGGTGTTTGCCTGGAAGAGACGGCACTTTCCTTCTGACAAGCCAGGTTTTAAAAAACGAAGCTTTAGATCGGTCAGCTGAAATTGGTTTATGAATTGCTGGAAATCCCTAGACAGATTTCAATCAATTCAAAACATCACAGACAATCTTGTATTTGCAGTGGGCTTTGAGTTATTCATGAAATCCTATTGAACATCTTTTTTGCATTAATTTAGTGATATTTCTCACTGACGTCAAGGTGATGAAAAATCACACTAAACCTTACTTGGCTGACTGAAGCGAACTTGGAACCCCACCAGACATGCTGCAGGCAATTTCTGGAAGGCAGGCAGGGGGACCCGGCATACCTCAGAAACTAACTTAGAGATGAGCTTTTGTGAAGAGCGAGTCTACAATTATAGGAATAAAAGTCAAAAAAAATACTTAACTGCTGCCATCAGTTTCTGAAAAGTTCTAAAAATATGAAAAACATGCCCCAGAGGCTGAAGTAAGCAGAAGGAGGTATGCCTTAGAAGAAAAATTGGGTTTTATTTATTTACTAAACATTTTTATAGGTTTTACTGGGTTTCTAGCACTTTTCTAATGGCTTTATAAATCATAATTCATTAATGTTCTTGACAACCCTTAGGGGCTGGGTACTGGAATTATTCTCATTTTATATGCAGTGGTGATAGGACACAGAGAGGCTAAGTAGCATGCTCACGGCCACAACTTCCACTTAGAAGAGGGCAACAGAGGATGAGGTGGTTGGACGCATCACCGATTCAATGGACATGAACTTGGGCAAACTCCGGGAAATGGTGAGGAACAGGGGAGCCTGGTGTGCCAGAGTCCATGGGGTCTCCAAGAGTCAGACATGACTTGGCAACTGAACAACAGCAGGGTCACACAGCTGGGGCTGAGCTGAGATTTCGACTTAGGGATCCTGGCTCTAGAGTCCAGGCTTTTAAAAAAACTAATATCCACCATTTATTCACTTTTCCTTAGGTTTAAAAAATTTTTTTTTTTGCTGTGGTAAAATCCTATAATGTAAAGCATACTATTTTAACCATATTCAACGGGACAGTTCAGTGGCACTAAGGACATTCACATTGTTATGCAACTCTCACCATCATCCCTCTCCCGAATTTTTCTAAACTAAAACTCTGTCCCCATTAAAAACAAACTCTCCATTCCTCCTCTGTACCCCCTACCCGCCTCTGCCCCTGGCATCTACCACTGTACTTTCTGACTATGAATTTGGCTGTTCTAGGTACCTTGTGTAAGTGGAATCAAACAGTATTTGTCTGAACCTACTGTAAATTGGAATGCATTTTTAAGGTTAACTTAATAAATGTCCTATAAACAGAGTGTACCTTCTTTTTAGCCCCTGTGCTATTCAGTAGGTCCTCATTAGTTATCCCATGTTTTTAGCCACCATGCATGCTCCATGTCATAAAAGAAAGCAAAAGAATCAACACTTCCTTTCAAGAGTCTGTACCTATTATCTCCAATAAGACTCAGAATGACTTTCCCACATGGTAGCTTCTCCTTGGTTCCAGTTTTACTACATCGTGCCTTGTAAAACTGTCCTTTGGTTTCATGGAGCTAGCCATCTACCACATCATACTGGGATTGTTAGAGGAAGCAGAGACTCGACCCTGGTAACCTTACGGTGTGGGGTCATCTTGGTCTCCTTTTCTGTGCTGAGGTCTTCAGCATATGTTGAAAGATTGTAAATAGGAATAACTGCCACTGTATAAACTATGAACACAATAATTTCTGAACAATTTATGGACTACATGGTTCTCACAGATTGTCTTCAGACAACCAGTAGTTTCAAGAAGTTGTGAGAAGCAGAAAATGAGAGAGGAAAAGTGTGTAAATAGCTTCTGCAAAGAACTTTTCTCTTGAGACATACATTTTTGAGAACAAAATCACTATATTTGTACCAGTTATACTGAATATTTTGAAAAATTAGTGTTTTGTATGAACTTAAAAAGATATCTGCACCCAGAAGCATTATTTCCAAGAGCCAAGACCTGGAGATAACCTCCCCATTGATGAATGAATTGATAAAGAAGTTGTGGTATATGTGTACACAATAGAATATTACTCAGCCATTTTAAAAAAAGGAAATCCTAGGAACCCTATTGTTTGCAACAACATGGATAAAATTTGAGGGCATTATTGCTATCTGAAATGTCAGACAATGAAAAACCAATACAGTATGATCTCATTCACTCATGAATCTGAAACAATTCATAGAAAAAGAGATCAGACTTGTAGTAACCAGAAGTGGTTGTTGAAAGGTACAAGCTTCCAGTTACAAGATACATAACTCCTAGCAGTGTGATGAACAGTATAGTGATTATAGTTAATGCTGCTGGATGATATATAGGAAAGCTGTTAAACTAGGAGTTATAATCACAAGGAAGAAAAATGTTTTCCTTTTTTCTTCTTTCTTTTCTTTTTATTGTATCTATTTGAGAAAATGGATGTTAGTTGAAGCTTTTGTGGTAATCATTTCATAATATATGTAAAGCAAACTGTCATGCCTTATACAGTGGTGTATATCAGTTATTTCTCAAAAGTGGGAAAAAAAAAAACTGACGTAAAGACTCTTGGTTCCTGGGTATTTTTGTACAGTATACCTTTCTATTTGATTGACACATTACTTGGATATAAGGTTCCTCATATGTTATCATGAAGTCTCAGTGTTGATTCTTTATAGCCACTAGAAGTTATCCCAAAAGTCTTGTGACTCATTATGGATGGACATGTATTTTACACTGTAAATATTTCATACAGTAGTCAAAACTATAAGCTGTTTTTATTAAAATATCCTATCTCTAGTCCACACTTCTCTCCTTAGACTCTAGTATCCCACTGTCTATTTAGTATATCCACTTGAATTTCTAACTGTATATCAAGTATATTCACTTGAATTTCTAATAATCTCAAATTTAAGATATCTAAAATGACATCCTTTTTACCCACAGCCTTCCCCATCTTAATTGAAGGGAATTCTGTTTTTCAAATTGCTAAAGTCTGAAACTTCAGAGGCACCTTGATCTCTTTTTTTTTCCCACCCCTAATTCAGTCCAGCAACGAAGTCTGGCTCTGCATTCAGAGCATGTCCAACATCACGTCGATCCTTATTTACCTCGTGCTCCCACCTGTTTTGATCCACCATCTTCTACTCAGAACAGTCTGCTAATGGTCTCTCTACTTCTCCTCTTATCCCTCTAGAGCAGCCAAAGCTATTGAGTAGAGACATGTTGACAAATGTCAGTACATCCTGTCGTAGGGTCCCTTTCAGGGGGAAAGTCAAAGTCCTTTCGACAGCTCCTCTCCAGTCCTTTCCATTACCTCCTCTCCAGCTACTTCCATTCTAACTTCTCTGCCCCAGCCACCCTGGCTCACTGTTGCTTCTCATCTATCAGACCCAGTCCTGCCTTGGAGCCTTACTTTGGCTGTACCCATTGACTAGAAGACCCTTCACCCAGAAATCCCCATGGCAAATTCCTTCTGCTTTAAAAAAAAATCTTACCTAAACTGTCACTTCCGTAATGAGGTTTGACCAGACCATCTTATTTAAAATAGGTCTTCCGGTACTTCCACCTCTCTTTTCCCTTTTCTTCTGTCATAGCACTTGTCACCTAACAAATAGTGCTTGTTGCTGTTCTGTTGCTAAGTCATGTCCAACTCTTTGCAACCACATGGGCTATAACCCTCCAGGCTCCTCTGTCCATGAGGCTTTCCAGCAAGAATACATGAGTGGATTGCCATTGCCTTCTCCTAACAAACAGTAGAATTTACTTATTACAATTGATCATTTAGTGTCTGTCTCCTGTGACAACAAAGTAGATTCTTTTGGGAAGGAATCTTTGTCTGCTTTGGTCACTGGAAAATCTTGAGTGTCTAGAATAGCATCTGATACAGAGTAGATATTCAATCCAGAAAAACATCTATTTCTGGTTTATTGACTATGCCAATGCCTTTGACTGTGTGGATCACAATAAACTGTGGAAGAGATGGGAATACCAGACCACCTGACCTGCCTCTTGAGAAACCTGTATGCAGGTCAGGAAGCAACAGTTAGAACTGGACGTAGAACAACAGACTGGTTCCAAATAGGAAAAGGAGTCCGCCAAGGCTGTATATTGTCACCCTGCTTATTTAACTTATATGCAGAGTACATCATGAAAAATTCTGGGCTGGAGGAAGCACAAGCTGGAATCAAGATTGTCAGGAAAAATATCAATAACCTCAGATATGAAGATGACACCACACTTATGGCAGAAAGTGAAGAACTAAAGCCTCTTGATAAAGGTGGAAGAGGAGAGTCAAAAAGTTGGCTTAAAACTCAACATTCAGAAAACGAAGATCATGGCATCTAGTCCCATCACTTCATGGGAAATAGATGGGGAAACAGTGGAAACAGTGTCAGACTTTATTTTTTGGGGCTCCAAAATCACTGCAGATGGTGACCGCAGCCATGAAATTAAAAGACTGTTACTCCTTGGAAGGAAAGTTATGACAAACCTAGATAGCATATTAAAAAGCAGAGACATTACTTTGTCAATAAAGGTCCGTCTAGTCAAGGCTATGGTTTTTCCAGTGGTCATGTATGGATGTGAGAGTTGGACTGTGAAGAAGGCTGAGCGCCCAAGAATTGATGCTTTTGAACTGTGGTGTTGGAGAAGACTCTTGAGAGTCCCTTGGACTGCAAGGAGATCCAACCAGTCCATCCTAAAGGAGATCAGTCCTGGGTGTTCACTGGAAGGACTGATGTTGAAGCTGAAACTCCAATATTTTGGCCACCTGATGCAAAGAGCTGACTCATTTGAAAAGACCCTGATGCTGGGAAAGATTGAGGGCAGGAGGAGAAGGGGATGACAGAGGATGAGATGGTTGGATGGCATCACCAACTCAATGGACATGGATTTGGGTGAACTCTGGGAGTTGGTGATGGACAGGGAGGCCTGGTGTGCTGTGGTTCATGGGGTCACAAAGAGTCAGACACGACTGAGTGACTGAACTGAATAAATAAAAGAATTAATTAAAATGTGTATTACATTGGACCCCTCTAATGGAACCCTCCCTAGCTCCTTGCTTTCTCATTCCTCCACGGTTAACCACACAAGGGCTACACATTTATACTGTACGTTTTGCTTTAACACTTGACTATTTAAAGCTTTGCAGTCTTTAATCTTCCATTGAATGTACCTATTTTCAACACAGGCCTAAAAATAACATCCCCCATTTTAATTAAATCCATCATGAACGCATCATTATCTAAAACCCAAACTTGTAGAGAGAACATCTGGCTGGTATGGCTGGATTTTCTATCATGAGTTTGCTTCTAAGAGTTTGAAAAGGATCACTTGCCTCTTGATTAAAATATAAAAAAGAACTATTATTGCTATTTGAAAAACGAAAAAATGGAGAAGATGGGCAACAAGTCTTTTCACTCAATGATTCTTATTAAAGAACAGATTTGCTTCTTGCCTAAGGAGATGTACCCTGGAAACTGTGAAATCTCCTTCTATTTTGATTTAAGATGCTGAACAATAAACAGTCTTTGAAGCTTCCAGTATCCAAGGACACAGACCTAGTGTTTTCCACCTTGTTTGAATGTTCAGTTTAGGCAACACGTGGCAGCTGGACTCAATCCTGTCGTTAGGAACATCCCTAAATGAAAGTGCCCGGTCATTACTCATGATCTGATTGGTATGCTTAGAGCAATGGGCCAGCCAGCTTTCAGTCTGAGATCGCCTTTAATGCAGGAGAGAGAAAAACTTTGGAACCAAGAGGCAGAAAACAAAGATAAACATAGAAACGGCATGGCCAAGTGTTAAAATCGCCAAATGCAGACGGGACAGTTTTGTCTTTCCCTACTCAGCAGTAAGGATTAGGTGGAACTTAAAAAGCATCAGTGTCATCTGCACTCTCAGTATGGCACAGAGGCAAGGTGATTGTTCACAAACCCCCTCTGAGCCTCTATGCCTTTATTAGACATTGTAGTTGATTTGAAGGTATTGATACCACTATTCCCAAGTTGTCTAGAATCTCTATATTTCTTTTCTTTTTAAAATTTTTATTTATTTTGGCTGCACTGAATCTTCATTGCTTTTGCTTGGGCTTTCTGTCTAGTTGTGGGGAGCAGGGGCTACTGCTTCTCATTGCAGTGGCTTTTCCTATTGCGGACCAGGCTCTAGGCATGGGCTTCAGTAGTTGCAGCACTCAGGCTCAATAGTTCTGGCTCGCAAGCCCTAGAGCATGTGGGCTTCAGTAGTTATGGTACACCGGCTCAGTAGCTGTAGCTCACAGGCTCTGGAGCACAGGCTCACTCATTGTGATGCACAGGCTTAGTTGTTCTGTAAGATAGTAAGGGGCTCCCCAGGTGGCGCTAGTGGTATAGAACCTGCCTACCAATGTAGGAGACATAAGAGACACGAGTTTGATCCCTGGGGTGGGAAGATCCTCTGGAGGAGAGCACGCCAGTCCACTCTAGTATTCTTGCCTGGAAAATCCCATGGACAGAAGAGCCTGGTGGGCTACAGTCCACAGGGTCACACAGAGTCGGAGATGACTGAGGTGACTTAGCACGCTTACACAGTAATAGTGAACCTTATGTATACATTTGCTTTTATTCCAGTGATCAATTTTTGTCATCCATGAAGCTCTTACTTTTGATGTAGACTGGACATTATTATTTGTACCTAAGAATTAGTTCTTGCCTCTCTGAATATCTTTAACATAAGATTGTAATGTAGCATGCCAAGGAAGGAAAATAGATAAGGTAAAGTGCTGCTTTCTACTACTGAAAGTCACTGTTTTCTTTCTGGAGGAGTCCACACCAGGCGCTGAACTGGGGAAATGTGCGGTGATAACATTGACGGGTGTGGAGTTTAGGGCATGTGTGCATGAGGGGGACTGGCTTCACTCTTCCCCTCTTCCATCACCACCCTATGAAGAGAGACAGAGATAAGACATCCTAAACCGTTTATACAGTATGTTCTTTCAACTGTGGGAAGTAAAAAAAAAAAAATCCTATTAGAAAAAATTCATGAGTTCTATGGAGATACAGACCAATTTTCTATGGATTCATTATTACATATATCATTTTTGCCCATATGTTTATCTGTCACTATGTACGTACTCCCAAACTTGGCAGCTTCAAACAACACACTTTTATGAACTCAGAGTTTCTGAGGGTCAAGAACCCGGGAGTAACTTAGCTGGGTGATTCTGGATCCGATTCTCTCTGAGGTTGGAGCCAAGATACGTGCTGGGGCTGTAGTAATCTGAAAACTTGACTGGGCTGAAGGATTGCCTTCCAAGTTCACTCACGTGGCTGTTGGCAGGAGATCTCAGCTCCTCACCACGTGGGCCTCTCCATAGAATAGTTTGTATCATGGCAGCTAGCTTCCCAGAGAGTGTGCAATTCAGAGAAGCATGCAGGAGAGCCCAAGATGGAAACTACAACTTCTCTATAACCTAATCTCAGAAGTAATGTACATCGGTTTGGCTCAGTTTTGTTGATGACACATCCGCTCTGATTTAAAACGGGAGGGGACACAGGAGATGTTAAGTCCCAGAGGCAGGGATCCTTGGGGAGCCATCTTGGAAGCTGGTGGCCACAACCATATTAAACTTTTTAAGAGAAACTTTTATTTCCTTTTTAGGAATAAGGCTATAGTTTTATAATAGTGTGAATTGAAAATAAAATGACAAAAGTTATATCTGAAAGGATGTATTCTTCATTAAACATCCTAATTTTATTTGTATATAGATACTGTTTGTGCACACAGACAAAAGCACACATATTAGCAATGCATGCTGTTGGTCCTTCCTAGACTTACTGAATCAGAATCTACATTTTAACCAAACCCTCAGGAATTCCCTGGTGGCTCAGAAGGTAAAGCATCTGTCTACAATGCGAGAGACCTGGGTTCGATCCCTGGGTTGGGAAGATTCCCTGGAGAAGGAAATGGCAATCCACTCCAGTACTCTTGCCTTGAAAATCCTGTGGATGGAGGAGCTTGGTTCAGGCTACTGTCCATGGGGTTGCAAAGAGTCGGGCATGACTGAGCGACTTCACTTTCTTTCTTTCTTTCTCTTTCAGATAATTCATAAGCACGTTAAGTTTGGGAAACACTGGTGTAAGATATATTGATATTTGTACTTTTTCAATCATAAAACCTGATATATCTTGAAAATTAATAATGGAACAAAGCTAACAAAATTAGCTATAAAATTAATGTTTGATACTAAAGTTCTCTAGTTTTTCTGCCCCTCCCCCAACCCTGACTCCTTTCCTGTACACACTACAGGAAAACACAGTCTGGCTTTCAAGAATATGGAAGTCAACCAAAGCCTTTCTTTTTTTCTTCTCCTCCTTACAAGAAAATAGGTGGAGTACTGCAATGACATTTCAAAAAACCGTGTTTTGAGATAAGGTTTATTTTTATTGATGACAGATGGGAATAGACTTGCAAAGGATACAGTTGGCTCTAGGAAAAAGAAATAGTTTTGAAAATCATCAACTGGCATTTGCAAAATGTCATCAGGGACTTTCTTTTCCCCATGCTAAAAACAAATACAGACAATTCTACATAAAGAGAAAGCTTGTGTATGAAATTTGGCCATGAGTTTGAAATGATTCCATTTTTAGAAGACAACTTGAAGTACCATGATAGTTTTGCATACAAAAAACTCAAACTAATTTGTTTTTGTGGTATTAATGAATTGGTATTGGTTTTGTTGGCACAGGGATTAATACCTACCCACTATTTCAGCACAGGGTCAATCCCTACAGTGGAGACCTTGAAGTAAAAGCAATTGTACAACCTTCAGCTTATTAAACAAACCACTAAAATGTATTTTTCTCTGTTTACAAAAGTAATGCAAACTCATTGTAGACCATTTGAGAAATATCAAAAAGCTATAAGGAAATATAAGTTATTTACAATCCCACTGAAAGATAGCTACTTTAGAAAAAGATAACTTCTATTAATATTTTGACCTATTCCCTAAGGTCTATGTGCCTCATATATATGTATAATGTATGGATGACATACACACACATCACACAACAGGGAAATATGTAAGACATGCTATGAGGAAAAAACTGAAAATGATAGTACATTTTTACAGTGTAGACAGAATTTCTGAAACTGTGACAAGTTTCTGGGTGATCATTTCCTGCCATCTGTACCTTACCAAATTGATTTTGTACACAGTGTTTGTAACCATCACCCCTCTTAGAACTTTCTAGAACATTTTTATCACCTCAGAAAGAAACCCCATACCAATTATTAGTCACTCTGCATTTCTTCCTCCCCTAACCCTAAGTAACCATTATCCTGCCATGTAATTCTATGGGTTTGCCTATTCTGACCATTTCATATTAGCAGAATGATACGATTCGTGGTCTTTGTCAGCTTCCTTTCACTTTAGCATAATGTTTTCCAGGTTTATCCATATTATGCCATGTATCAGTACTTCTGTTTTTATGGCTGGATAGCATACTGTTATGTGGATATTTTGTGTATCCATTCATGGGTTCATGGACATATGGGTTGTTTCTACTTTTTAGCTATTATAAATAATAATGCTATGAATAGTTACGTGCAAGGTTTGATATGGACATAGGTTTTTATTTCTTTTATGTATATACCTAGAAGTGTAATTACTGCCACATTATTGTCTGTCGTTTTAATTTTAGCCATTCTACTGGGTATGAAGTGGTATCTCATTGTGGTTTTGGTTTGCATTTTCCTAATGACTAATGTACGGAGAAGGCAATGGCACCCCACTCCAGTACTCTTGCCTGGCAAATCCCATGGACGGAGGAGCCTGGTGGGCTGCAGTCCATGGGGTCGCTGAGGGTCGGACACGACTGAGCGACTTCACTTTCACTTTTCACTTTCATGCATTGGAGAAGAAAATGGCAATGCACTCCAGTGTTCTTGCCTGGAGAATCCCAGGGACGGGGGAGCCTGGTGGGCTGCCGTCTCTGGGGTCGCACAGAGTCGGACACGACTGAAGCGACTCAGCAGCAGTGACTAATGTTGAGCATCTTTTCTTGTGTTTATGGACCATTTGTATATTTTCATTGGAAAAAATGTCCACTCAAATCTTTTGTCCATCTTTATTTGCCTTTTGATTATTAAGTTGTAATACTTAAAAAATATAAGTTATATAGATTATATGGATAATGGGCCCTTTTCAGATATATGATTTGTAAATATTTTTTTATTCTATGGGTTGTGCTTTCACATTGTTGGCAATGTCCTCTATACAAACATTTTTAATTTTTATGAAGTCCAGTTGAATACACCTGACATATGTGATACAGTATGTGGAGGACACATATATATATACACACACATAAATATACACAAAATTAAGGTCATACTTGAACAGGCCTTTAAAAATAGTAATTATATAAAGAGAATTTCTGGGTGCTTAGAAACACTTCAGAGAAAAAAAAAAAGGAAAACCTTTTAAGGCAAGACATACTGACCCCTTTGCAATGCAAAAGTCAATGCAGTAAGTATAAACATTTCCTAGTGGCTTCAAAAAAAATAGTTTTCTGGTCCTAAGTTCTCTCCTTAAATATTTTCTTCTTTGAATATATTATGGAGAATTCGTAATGTCTAATGCCAGAAACTGTTGACTGCAAGATAGGAAATAGAACTTTCTTCTTCCTTGTGAATCTCTTAGAGGGACTCGTTCACCAAGTTTGGTATTGAAAAGAAAATTATTTCACATTTTTAGAGCAGGTTCCTTTTCTTGTTAAAAAAAAATTAATGGGAAGTACAACTTTAGTATTTCTTTGATTGCTTGTATTTTTGTTGTCATGTTTAAGTCATTGCCTCGTGCAGGGTCATGAAGATTTATACCTATGTCTGCTTCCAAGAGTTTTATAGTTTAGGTCTTTGATCCATTTTGAGTTAAATTTTCTACATGATAAGGTAGGAATCCAAGTTCATTCTTTTGCATATGAATATCCAATTGCTTCTTGCTGCTGCTGCTGCTAAGTCGCTTCAGTCGTGTCCAACTCTGTGCAACCCCACAGATGGCAGCCCACCAGGCTCTGCCATCCCTGGGATTCTCCAGGCAAGAACACTGGAGTGGGTTGCCATTTCCTTCTCCAATGCATGAAAGTGAAAACTGAAAGTGAAGTAGTCAGTCGTGTCCGACTCTTCGAGATCCCATGGACTTCAGCCTACCAGGCTCCTCTGTCCATGGGATTTTCCAGGCAAGAGTACTGGAGTGGGGTGCCATTGCCTTCTCCAGCTTCTTACCCTCATTTAATTGTTGTAGCACCTTTGTTGAAAAGCAATTGTCCATCAATGTAAAAGGCTTTTCTCTATGGAATTTTTTCTCTACCCTGTTGCCAGTGATTATTCTAAATTGTAGATTTGATCATGTTTTTCTGCTTCTAAAATATCTTCAGGGGCTTCCATGGATTATAAGTGTTAGTTTCTCAGTCATGTCTGACTCTTTGCAATCCCATGGACTATAGCCCACCAGGCTCCTGTGTCCATGGAATTCTCCAGGCAAAAATACTGGATGGGTTGCCATTCCCTTCTCCCGGGAATTTCCCAACATAGGTATCGAACCCAGATCTCCTGTATTGCAGGCAGATTCTTTACCATTTGAGCCACCATATGAATTATAAGAAAAACATTAAATCTGGCCATGTGCAGCATGCTAGAAAGGTCAGGAGCTATGAATGAGGCACAGTTTTACCCCTTCCTCTGCCTTTTATTAAAAGTGTGACCTGGGACAAATTACTTAGTTGCAACTGGAGTGTGAACCTCACGCTGGCAGGGACCAGGTGAGCCTGATTTGCTCACCACCAAAGTCCAGCACCGTCAAAGATCGCAGTACAACAGATTCGGAAAATATTTGTTGAATGGTGAATGAATCTGTTTCCTCATCTACAACATGAAGATAATTATAACTATTTCATAAGGTTCTGGTCAATGTTTCAGCATTACCTTCCTCCTAGAAGCACCTCTGGTGCTTTCCAGATGGGACTCAAAACTTTTCTATATGCTTCCAAAGCTCCTTTGACATCATCTTTATCACATTGTAACATCTGTTTCCTTGACTGTCTCCACTATTTATTGCTGTGTCTACCACACACAGCAGAGTACCCACCATTTGTAGCAGGCATTCAGTAAACACTTGGGGAACGAAATCAGCTGATGGTTTTTGAGCCTGTGGAGACAAAAACTATTTCAAGCTATTATTATAATATTTGAGAAAACTTAAAGTGACAGCAGTTTGGCAGAGTAATATAGAAATGGAAGAAGATTGGGTGAACTCATGATTTGGTCAAATCTAATAGTAAGCAGCTATCCAAACAATTCCACATAGGTTTTAATGAGTTATCTGTGAGTCCTTGAGAAATGTGTCTATAGTTAGGCTCTAGATGTAAACACAGCGTGATGAGAACCCAGATTGCAACAAATAGTTGCAGTGTGGGAAGAGACGGGGAGTTTCCTACGTGAGTTATTTCGGTTATGCACAGCAAAGTGCATGATCGCAACCAGTGTGCCTTTGCCAACCTGGGTGGGGAAGAAGTGTCGATGTTGACCTTCTAAGCTGTGTGTCCACCAGAATGTAGGGCAGTGAGCAGGGAGGCATCTACAGGTTGTAAAGAGAGCATTTTAGTGGGTAACCAGGACACATTGTTAATAATGTGTGACACATGGCACAGTGGTAAGGGTGTCGTCCAGGCAGAGCGAGCTAGTAGGAAAGCATCAAGACACAGCAAGACCATCAAAACCTGAAGAGAAGCCCCTATGGATAATGGGGATGATACAGACCTTCCCCAATCAACAGAAATTGATAAGAGGCCAGAAATTCAGATGAGCCTTTACTGGGGCCCCTGCTGCAGCAGGAGGGAGCAAAAATAAATAACAGGTTCCCTTGCTTACTCCCTGAGTGGGCAGAGGGGTGAGTTGGTTCTTTATATGGTGTGAAGGTAGGGGTGTGTCCCAGGGATCAGGCTGGAAGGTGGCTTAGGCGGTTTGCTACCCCTTTCGTGGTGGTAAGTGCAGGGACGTGTGTAGTATCCTGCTTTTGCTCATGACACCCTGGTTTTGCTCCTGGCACTTCAGAAGTGGCAATGGATTTCTTTGGTCTTTTTGTATCTTGTTGTCCATAATCTAGCCCAGTTGCTTATGCATGTAGTCATTTTTAGTTCCTTATACTTTCTTTGTATTTTGTTGCTTGAGGTGACATTTGTCCAGGTGTAAGTACTGCCACAAAGGGTCCCAGGTCCCAGTCTGTCTCAGAAAGAGTGGGTGATAAAACTATTTTCCTTCATAGCGTAAGCTAATCCCTTCATGATCTACTGTCTAGGCCACCAGATGGATTGTACTGGACTGCAGACAGCCTTTTTTGATGTAATTGCAATGTAAAATGGGTGTGCGTATATATGAGTGGAGTGGGAGTGGGTTGAGAAAAAAATGAAAGAGGATTTTTAACTAATGGAGTGTGTGGATGTGTGTGGGATGCATCCACAGGCATGTGCAAAAACGTGTGCATGCACACTTGAACATGCATGTGTGTGTGCACATGCGTGCACGTGCACACACACACACTTTAATAAAAGGAGAATGCCTCTTCACCAGAGCCAAAGTATTCCTCTAGCTTGGTAGGCTTGAAAAGTAATACATCAGTTTAGGCATTTCGCATGCTGCATATGGAAGAAAATTTTCATGTTTTGTCATCCTTCTTTTAAGGAGTCCTTGCTGTCAGCGCAGAGGTTAGTGACCTTGGGACTGGGTGGAGAGAGAAGAGAGGTGTGTGTCAGTTTTGATCAATACACAGAGTGGACATGGTCACCAGAAACTCACCACCTTCCTGTAATGGCTGTTTACAGCAAAGCCTCCAAAGCCCACATCATCTGATTTTTTCCCCCCTTCACACAGCAGGAATCTTACATCTGTTTCCTTCATGTTTCTATGGCAATAGTGTGGCAGTACAAGATACGAACGTTGGACTTTTATTTTTGTTTAGAAACGCATGTGCAAACATATTAGGGCTTTAGTAAATGACTGATTTTAGATGTTTTTTTGTGAAGAGATTACAAGTTATCCAATGGTTGCTGAGTTTTACATACCTTGTTGGTCTACAAAGTGGTCACAAAAAGTTGCCAGGTGGTTTGTGTCATGGGAGAGTTTGAGATAGGTAGAAAGACATCTAAGCCTATAAAGTCTCAAATACAATTTAAATTTGGGGAGAGTTCTATTAGACTATGATTCTAGTAGGATGTGATCATAGAAAATCAGAAAAGTACTTTCTGTTTCTACTTAAGCTATTGATGTCCTCGCAGGGTAATGAGATTTGCATTTATAAACATGGCAGTAATGATAGTATTTCTAGAAGTCTTCTGTTTTGGTAGAAACAGCCTCAAGTTGTACAATTTGAACTAAAATATTGAGCATGGTACATCAATCACTGTCTATAATGAAATAGGGCATCACTAGGATTCCACAAATTCAGCACTTCAACTATAAACAGAAATTAAGGACGTCTCTCTCTTTCCCCCACTGCCTTGTCCTCCACCCCAATTCCTATTCTTGCTTTTCTATACTTCCCCAGCACATAAATAAATAGGTATTTAGGCTACAGAATAACCCTAACATATAGATAACCATAACAACTAATAGCAGAAGGTAAGGATAGGAGATTTTTGTGGAACTTATTAAAAGAAGAAGCCATATTTTGCATTCATTCTAATAAAAACATGGAGACAATTTATGAAGTCTTTTATAAAACTGACCACAAATACATTAAGCTTATAAGTATATCTCCTGTTTGTTTTATCCAAATTATGTGCAGAAATTTCTCATTTTAATAACACATTATTTCACCAGTGGTATAATCTGTTTTATATCTATGTATGGGGGAAAATAAACTCTGGTCAGCCTAGCATAACATTATGATGAAAGGAGACAAAAGACCCACCTGCTAAATATATCTTTCCCTCTGAAAACCAGCAGTTCTTGCTGGCGTTAAATTGTGAAATCCTAAAAGCCTCTTGTAAGCAAATGCATTTTTCAGGAAGTTCTCATTATCTTATTATCACAGAGATGAGATGCAGAATCAGAGACTGATAGAGCTGGAGACGGGATTGCAAGCATTTTGGGACTGAATCCTTTTTAAAGACGAGAGCACTGCAGTCCAGAGGGGAACAAGGGCTTGTCCTAGGCCACATGCTTTGGTGGAGCAAAGTTGGGACTGGACACAAAGTTCTCAAAAGAACACAAGGTACTCAGAACAAACTTTATCTTTTTGCCTTATTTATTTCCTCATTATCTTTCCAGTCTCATTTCTTTTCTTTAGGTGCATATCTTTCTTCTGTATCAATATGTAGATGAGTAAAGGGTCCATAAGGAATGGGATGTTTCATAAATTTTATATTTTATATAGTTAATAATATTTATAATAACAAAATATTAAGCATATTATAAACAGGTATCCATTCTTTTGGATGAACATAAAATGCCAGCTTTTTATGAAAAAGATGGATGCCTATTGAATTCCTTTCAACTCTGAGATTCTGTAATTCTGAATCAGAACTTGCAAAATGGCTAAAGTAGAGATTGTTAGTTGGTGTGTGCTTCCCAGCCCACAGGTAGTATTTTGAAGAAATCTTTCCTGTTTCTCAGGGAAACAAGAAGAGGAAGGAAATGTTGATCTAGGGAGATGTATCCAGTAACTGGTCTTGTCCACATTTCTTTCTTGGAATTGCCCATTGTCACTCCATGTTGGCATCTTTAGGTCCTGCCCTCAGGGGTCTTTGGCAACAATGTGTGCCTGCAGGCACCCACATCCCACCACAGGGCACTGGCTCAGAGAGAGAAGAATGCGGGGCCCTGTCTCCTGTGCAACTTCCAGCCTCCCGCTAACTTCTCGCCATCACAACAGTCTGTGGTTTCTCTCTCTCTTTGTCCTGCAGGCCTGCCCCAGCTGTATCTTTACCCGGTATCACCTTTTCTGGAAGGCAGGAAGCACCATAGTCATCACATGGCTTTTGCTTGCTGGATATCTTCTTGAAATGGAGAAAGAAAATATTTCAGTTGATTTTGAATTTATTTTTGTGTAAGGTATTAGAGGATGTTCTAATTTCTTTCTTTTACTTTTAGCTGTCCAATTTTTCCAGCACCACTTATTGAAGAGACTATCTTTTCTCCATTGTATATTCCTTCCTCCATTGTCACAGATTAATTGATCATAGACACCTGGGTCTACTTCTGAGCTTTCTATTTTATGCCATTATTCTTTCTGGTTTTGTGCCAGTACCATACTGTTTTGATAGCTGTAGCTTTGTAATATAATCTGAAGTCAAGGAGCTATATTCCTCCAGTTCTGTTTTTCTTTCTCAAGATTGCTTGGTTATTTGGGATCTTTTGTGTTTCATATAACTTGAAAACATTTTTTGTTGTAGTTCTGTGAAAAATGCCATTGGTAATTTGATTATCAATTCAATGCAAGGGATTGCATTCAATCTATAGATTGCATTGGGTGGTGATGGTGGTGGTGGTAATTTAATTTTTAAGTTGTATCCAGGTCTTGCGAACCCATGGACTATAGCCCACCAGGCTCCTTGATCCATGGGATTTCCCAGGCAAGAATACTGGAGTCGGTTGCCATTTCCATCTCCAAGGGATCTTCCCCACCCTGGGATCAAACTCACCTCTCCTGCATTGCAGACAGATTCTTTATCACGAAACCACCAAGGATGCTTGCCTTGGGTAGTATAGTCATTTTAACAGTATTAATTCTTCTAATCCAAGAACATGAAATAGCTTTCTGTTTGTGTCATCTTCGATTTCTTTTGTCAGCATCTTATAGTTTTTTGGAATACAGCTCTTTTGCCTCCTTTGGTAGTTTTATCCCTAGGTATTTTGAAAATAACATATTTTAAATAAATTATATTTCAATTAAAATGAATATTAAAAAATAAAAATAAAATATTTTAAGAGTTAAACATAAATTATTATTTCACATGTGCTACTACTACATTCTCTTATTTTGCAGCTTCCATTTCCTTAATCCTTTTAACCAGTTGTTATGATGACATTTCTTTTGACAGTCTGACCAGTTGTATATACATGTTTGTCATGTCTTCTTGGAATGAATCAGGCTGGAATAGAGTGTTCATTTCATTGGCAAATGAGGGTAAAGACTTCAATAGGCCTGATTGCATGATTTCCTCTGTTTCATTAGTTATCATTACAAAGAGAGGCTAGCAAGTTTTTTTATTGACACTGATGAAGTCTTTTAGATGGACAGGAAAGCATTTAGTGAAAATTAGGAATACAGACTACTAAATATGATACGAAGTGAAAGTGAAAGTCGCTCAGTCGTGTCTGACTCTTTGTGACCCAATGGACTATACACTCCATGGAATTCTCTAGGCCAGAATGCTAGAGTGGAGCACCTTTCCCTTCTCCAGGGGATCTTCCCAACCCAGGGATCGAAACCAGGTCTCCTGCATTGCAGGGGAATTTTTTTTCCAGCTGAGCCACAAAGGAAGCCCTAAATATGATGTAAAACCCAACATTTTCACTGGACACATAAGGAAAACTTTTTTTCCCTTAACAGGTGGTAGTCTGCTCCAGCATCTGTAGGATCCAATGAATAATCAGTCTCTGTCACAGCCTTAGGATATCAGTAGAGGCAGCAAAGGTGAGGGCAGGCCCCCTGTGGTTTGGTAACGTATGTCTCTATCATCAACTTTTCTGGACTTTCTGAAAAGTGGTTGCCATTCCTGGTTCCTGGTTTTAATCAGTTCCATCAGAAACTGAAGGCTGGGTGGCCTGAAAGCCTCAAGAGCACGAATGAAAGAAAGATATAACCCAAGATATAGCCCAAGACATAACCAATCGTAGGAGTAGGAAATGTCTTAGAGAGTTTGATTTGGTACCTTGCTATCGCTGAGAAAGGGCGTGTTTGACTCTAAATCCTGTGTTCTACCTACAACATCTTTGTATCTTAAGTCTTGGTGTCACTGATTATCTTTGGGTCTTAATTATTTTGACTAAGCTATTTAAGGAAATTTTGATAAATTATTTTAACTTTTCTCACCACATTTTATGGTGCCATAGGACATTTGGGGATTCTCTGGGAATAACACCCAGTTATACCAATATTTCTATAGGAAATTTGTCTCTGAATAATAATATTTTAAGTACAGCTGAAATCTCCAAAGACATGGCCATAGCATTACTGTAGTAAAGATTGTGTGTGTGCTGAGGGATCCTGTGGCAGAGGGGTAGTTACTGTTTTTGAAGGTTTTGGTTGTTTTTTTTTTTTTGAGAAGGGCAATGCCATGTGATGCAGGCATCGAGTGACTCGGAGGGTTTGTAGAAATGACTCAGAGAGTTTGTAGAAATGAGGCAGAAGGGTCTTATCTGAGCTTTCACTTTGACCTTCCTAGTTCACACTTTTTTGAAATTCTGTCACCTGCGTCCTAATCAACTTCCCTCTAAGGTCTCTCATTTCTTCTAATTCCTCACTGGACCATGTGGGAGACAGCCATTCTTTAGAGTAAGGAAATGGCAACCCACTCCAGTGTTATTGCCTGGAGAATCCCAGGGATGGGGGAGCCTGGTGGGCTGCCGTCTATGGGGTCGCACAGAGTCGGACACGACTGAAGCGACTTAGCAGCAGCAGCACCTCCTTCATGCTTTCCTTCAATCATCTTTCACAAGGAGTTCATGTTTTTACCAAATTTGGGATGATCCCTCCTGGATAAATAAAATGAAGGGGAAAGGGTTGAGATTCAAAAAGCCTCATTCACTCCTGGGTGATCTTGTCTGAGCCACTCCCCTTCCCTAAGACTTGGTGTTGCCATCTGTGAAAAGAACAGAATGGGATCAGATGATCTTAGTAAGTTCTTCAGAAGGAAGAACCAAGAGTTCTGTTTGGCAACATTAGTGATAACTTATGAATTTATAGAATCATTGCTGATTTCACTCAAGCTCTGATCTGCATTTCCGTCTACTAAAGATCAGTCATTTCTCTTCATCTGCACTTAAAAAAAAAACCATCATGACATCTGGTCCCATCACTTCATGGCAAATAGATGGGGAAAAGTGGAGGCAGTGACAGATTTTCTTTCCTGGGCTCCAAAATCACTTTACAGTGACAGCAGCCATGGAATTAAAAGATCTTTGCTCCTTAGAAGGAAAGCTATGACAAATCTAGACAGTGTATTAAAAGGCAGAGGCATTACTTTGTCAACAAAGGTCTGTATAGTCAAAGCTGTGGTTTTTCCGGTAGTCATGTATGGATGTGAGAGTTGGACCATGAAGAAGGCTGAGTGCTGAAGACTTGATGCTTTCAAATTGTGGTGTTAGAGAAGACTCTTGAGAGCCCCTTGGACTGCAAGGAGGTCACCCCAGTCAATTCTAAAGGAAATCAACCCTGAATATTCATTTGTAGGACTGATACTGAAGCTGAAACTCCAATATTTTGGTTACCTGATATGAACAGCAGACTCATTGAAAAAAAGCCCTGATGGTGGGAAGCATCGAAGACAAAAGAGAATGGGACAATTAAGGAGTAGATCATTAGATAGCATCACTGACTCAGTGGACATGAATTTGAGCAAACTCCAGGAGACAGCTGAGGACAGAGGAGCCTGGCGTGCTGCAGTCCATGGGATTGCAAAGAGACGGACACAACTTAGCAACTGATCAACATGACAACTTCCAGTCCTAAAATGCAAAATGTCCATGATTGCAATATGATCTTCCCCACCTAACAAGATATCCTGCTTCACTCCCAATTTTCTAAAAATGCTGTCCCTAGGCACCAGGCCAAACTCCCCATGGTCTTTTTTGATCTGTCTTTTATCACCTGCATTCTTTCAGTCACCCTTACTGCCATATTTTTAATTTTAAACGACCCTATATGTTTATTTTTTCCTGTCTATTCTGTGTATGTGTTAAAATATAACACAAATTTATTATTTTAGCCCTTTTTTAAGTATATGATTCAATGGGATTAAGTACATCCACATTGTCTACAACCATCACCACTGTTTATCTCCATAACATTTCCATCATCCCGAACTGGAACTCTGTATCCATTGAAGAGTATCTTCATGTCTACTCTGAATGGCATATCAGAATATCTTAGAATGAAATAAAGTGAAAGTGTTAGTCAATCAGTCATGTCCGACTCTTTGAGACCCCATGGACTGTCCATGGAATTCTCCAGGCGAGAATACTGGAATGGGTTGCCATTCCCTTTTCCAGGAGATCTTCCTGACTCAGGGATTGAACCCGGATTTTCTGCATTGCAAGCAGATTCTTTACCATCTGAGCTGCCAAGGAAGCCCATCTTAGAATATCAGAGCTAAATAAATTCTTCAAGATCATCTGCTACAACCCTTTGACAGCTTATATAAGGCAACTGTAGCCCAGATGGATTAAACCATGTACTCAGCTGGCCTTCATTCTGCTGCTGCTGCTGCTGCTGCTGCTAAGTTGCTTTAGTAGTGTCCGACTCTGTGCGACCCCATAGACAGCAGCCCATCACGTTCCTCTGTCCCTGGGATTCTCCAGGCAAGAACACTGGAGTGGGTTGCCATTTCCTTCTCCAATACATGAAAGTGAAAGTGAAAGTGAAGTCACCTAGTCGTGTTGGACTCTTCATGGGGTCATGGTCTGTAGCCCACCAGGCTCCTCCATCCATAGGGTTTTCCAGGCAAGAGTACTGGAGTGGGTTGCCATTTCCTTCTCCAACTACCACTCTTATATTCATTATACCTTCTTAGATAATTTCTTTGCCTCTGGCAACTCCAAATTCCCATGCATCATGTACATTACTTTGAACTGAATCAACTGTACTCTTTTTTTTTTTTCCTGTCACTCAGAAACTATAAGGCTCACAGTCCCATCTGCCACAAACTCCAATTTCCCACCATTTTTGTTGCATATCCTGTACCATGTCAGATTGGTGGCCTGCCCGCTGCCACCCTCAGCACACACAAATATACATTCTTTTTTTGTGGTAGTTGTATTTATTTTCTGTCCTTCTGAGATTCAAACAGGTTCAAGAACGTGTCCAATATTACAGAGCTAGGATTCAGATTCTTTCCAGGGGTTGGGGAGGAGGTGGGCGTGTGTAGCTGGTACCTCCTCTGGTGCAGTGAGGTGATCATGGAGATCAGTGTTGAGGGGCCACCTCAGTCTGCTTCATTCCAGTTGGCCAGGCCAGCTGTGGCCAATGCTCTTTATCTTCTGCCTTAACAATGACTGCCAGCATTATTGAGCTGTGTTGGCCTAGGTCTGTGCTAACCCTTTTCATAAAATATTTAATTGAATTCTCATATTTATCTGCTTTTTACCAATCCAAGAACCAAGTACTAGAATAGAGATTTCCAATCTGGCTACACATTAAAATCATCTGGGGTGCTATTAAAAATGACTGAAATTTAGGCTTTACTCCTAGAGCTTTTCATCCCATTGGTCTGGGATGTGACCCCAAAGCAGTGTAACTTGTTCAAAGTCATGCAGCCAGTAAATGGTGGAACCTACATTCAAACCTAGCCTTCCATGTCTTTGGAACCCGGACTATTTTTAACCCAGTGTTCTCAATCCTAGCTATGATCAGAATCACCTATAAATCTGTAAACAATGTACATCAGGGAGGTTATGATGGAGCTAGGGTAAGAGATGCCTATAATAATAATTTTTTAAAAAAAGCAAATAAGCAAATAAATGATTCCAGTAGTCAACTAGAATTGAGAACATAGCCCATAGCCACAATGTATTATTACATCTCTTTGGATCTGATTCAACAAATGCATAACTTCTTCATCTATTAATAAAAAGGCATTCACGGGCAAGGTGGCACATTGGGAAGTGTTGGGAGAAGATGGAATAACAGTAACAATATTGTATTATTGAATATTAAGGAATGAAAATGGGGCATGTAATTCTTTAAGTAACCTACATTTGCAAGCCATTATTTGAAATAAACTCCCATTAAACCAGATCTTTGCAAGCCTAATTTGGCACAGTGCAATTCTGATCATTTAATAGGAACTCCACATGTGGAAATAAGTATCCATAGTTAAAGGAAATAGGACTCTGGCTTGAAAGGTTTTAGTGTAAAGATTTGTGCGTCCTCTGAATGCAAGAATTGACAGAGATATCCAGTGTGCTGCTACTTATTTTAATTTCTACAAGAGCTTGTGTGTTGTTGCTGCATGGCATGGGTACCATTTGATTATTAATATCATTAAGCTGATGTCTTGGGAGCACACCCATTATCCTATTTTGGCTTCAGATTTAATTCTGGTTATTGACAAATGGTGGAATGGAGCTTAGATGAACTTTGCTGCAAGAAAGAGGCCCTCAGAGTATAATGTCTCTCAGAGCCCTGTAAAAAGTACAGTTATATAATTTGTTGAGATGAGTTAAGTGCTAATCATCCTAATGTTTGACATTTACAGATTGTTCCCATAGTACTAAACATTTCACTTAAGCACACATTTGACACTGAAGAAATACTGTTCTGTGTAATGTACTCAAAACTTGCCAGTGGGTGTGGTGGTTTTGTCCTTAAAGTAAGCAAACAGCCTGAGTTTTACCAAAGTCATTATAGAATACAGGGAAATGAATCCACTGGAGAAATGAAGCCCAGGCTTCTGAAATGATTCTTTGATCTTCAAAATAGGAAACAGAATGGCAGAGTAACTATCGGGGAGACAGACAGCTCTTTGAGAAGTGACAGCAAAACCATCGGCCAACATGGGGAGATTTACAGCTAGGATGACTAAAAATCCATAAGCATATCTTCAAACACTGTAGGAAATGCATTATCGATACAGATCTGCAGTGATATTCCATCTAGTTAATTACACTGGTCTCTTCGCTTAAGGAAAATCCGTGACTGGACAAAGGAAGCCATGTTGTTCTTGCTTTACCTTCTGTCATCCTGGTAAACCCTGGGTTTCACCTGTGGCACATTTGACCTCTATTTATTGCCTGGTTAAATGAGATATTTCAATACTGCTGCTTATAAACATCTGACTTAAAGCTGACCTGCATGTTCAATTCCATGTATGAAATCTGCTCTGGTTCAGTGAGGAAGTAAAACAGTTGTTGTTGCTTAGTCGCTGAGTTGTGTCTGACACTTTTGTGACCCCATGGACTGTAGCACGCCAGGCTTCTCTGTCCGTGGTATTCTCCAGGCAAGAATACTGGAGTGGGTTGCCATTTCCTTCTCCAGGGGATCTTCCTGACTGAGGGATCAAATCCTCATCTCTTGCTTGGCAGGCAGATTCTTTACCACTGAGCCACTTGGGAAGCCCAAGAAAACCAATGCATGAGGGAAATAAGTCGGAACTGAATGGTAATAGACCACGTTATACAAATTATACATTCAAATCACATTTTCAAGGAAAACCTTCAACATAAACACAGTATTTAATAAGATTCATGTGATTATCAGGAAAGCAACTATTGAAGAACATATCAGAAACTCAAATTTTAAATGCCTTTGAAAAAAGCTATTTACTATGAACTGTGTTGCAGGAAAGGAAGGAGGGTAGCACTCAGCAGTAAGAATATCATTAAAACAATTGTTATCACTGTTCAGTCACCAAGTCGTGCCTGACTCTTCCCGACCCCATGGACTGCACCACACCAGGCTTCCCTGTCCCTTACTATCTCCCAGAGTTTGCTCAGGTTCATGTCCATTGAATCAGTGATGCCATCCAACCATCTCATCCTCTGCCACCCTCTTTCCCTTTCATCTTTCCCAGCATCAGGGTCTTTTCCAATGAGTCAGCTCTCTGCATCAGGTGGCCAAAGTACTGGAGCTTCAGCTTCAGTGTTGGTCCTTTCAAAGAGTATTCAGGATTGATTTCCTTTAGGACTGACTGGTTTGATCTCCTTGCAGTCCAAGGGACTCTCAAGAGTCTTCTCCAAGTCCACAATTCAGAACATCAGTTCTTCAGTGCGCATCCTTCTTTATGGTCCAACTCTCACATTCATACGTGACTACTGGGAAAACCATAGCTTTGACTATACAGACCTTTGTTGGCAAAGTAATGTCTCTGATTTTTAATACATTGTCTAGATTTGTCACAGCTTTCCTTCTAAGGAGCAAGCGTCTTTTAATTTCAGGGCTGCAGTCACAGTCTGCAGTGATTTTGTAGCCCAGGAAGATAAAATCTGTCAGTACTTCCACTTTCCCCCCATCTATTTGCCATTAAGTGATGGGACCGGATGTTATGATCTTGGTTTTTTGAATGTTGAGTTTAAAGCCAACTTTTTCACTCTCCTCTTCCACCCTCATCAAGAAGCTCTTTAGTTCCTCTTTGCTTTCGTGGTGTCATCTGCATATCTGAGGGTATCGATATTTCTCCCTGGAATCTTGATTCCAGCTTATGCTTCATCCAGCCCAGCGTTTCGTATAATGTACTCTGAATGGAAGTTAAATAAGAGTGACAACACACAACCTTGTGGTACTCCTTTCCCAAATTGGAACCAGTCTATTGTTCCATGCCCAGTTCTAGCTGCTGCTTCTTGACCTGTATACAGGTTTCTCAGGAGGCAGGTAAGGTGGTCTGGTATTCCCTTTTCTTTAAGAATTCTCCACAGTTTATTGTGATCCACACAGTCATAGGCTTTAGGGTAGTCAGTGAAGCAGGTGATTTTTCTGAAATATGTCATATTACTCAGCCATAAGAAAGAACTAAATACATGACATATGAACTTCCCTGGTGGCTCAGACAGTAAACATTCTGCCTGCAATGTAGGAGGCCAGGCTTTGATGTGTGGGTCAGGGAGATCCCTGGAGAAGGAAATGGCAACCCACTCCAATATTCTTCCCTGGAGAATTCCATGGACAGAGGAGCCTGGTGGGCTACAGTCCATGAAGTCACAAAGTGTCAGACACAATTGAGAAACTAACACTTTCACTGTTCACTTTAATATGACATATACACACTACTATATATAAAATAGATAACTAATAAGGACCTTTGTATAGCACAGGAAACTCTACTAAGTACTCTGTAATGACCTATATTGGAAAAGAGTCTAAAAAAGAATGGATATATGTAGGTGGTGCTAATGGTAAAGAACCCACCTGCCAATGCAGGAGACAAAAGAGACACGGGTTCAATCTCTGGGTTGGTAAGATCCCCTGGAGAAGGGCATGGCAATCCACTCCAGTATTCTTGCCTGGAGAATCCCATGGACAGAGGATCTTAGCAGACTATGATCCATGGGGTCAAAAAGAGTTAGACACATAACTGATTCACTTTCCTATACAGCTGAAACTAACACAACATTGTAAATCAATTATACTCCAATAAATTTTTTGTGAAAAACAAAAGGTATGTTGGTATTAGGGGTATAGTGTGAATTCTGAAAACAGCTCCTGACATAATGTGTTGGGAGAGACAGATCAGTCAACTGGAAGGCACAGGTGCTTAATTACAGGTGGACAAAAGAATTGCCCCAATATGGCGCCAGGGGAGAGAAGAACTACCTCTGTTTGAGGAAATCAGTTAAGGCTTCGCAGAGGGGATATCAATTAAGTGGAACTTTGCATTGTCTCTACAAAAGAGAAAAAGTGAGGGGAAGGCATTCCAAGAAGGAGACTCTGAGATCAAAGGCTCTGTAGCCAGAAATCAGATATTTGGGCTACAACCAGAAGTTGTAGTATAGTTTGTGTCATATACCATGGCAAGAAGTGAAAATGTGCAGTAATTGACAGCTATTGACATATTTAAACAGTCGAGTGAAAGAGAAGGGCTGCATTTGAAACAGATTCAGGTGGCTTGGAGAAAGGGAGATGGAGTCTGGTCAGGAAGCTTAGTAATACTGGGATGAAATAGCAAAAGCTCTAATTGAGGCAAAGTGAGTGAATGTGAAAAAGAAATGAAAAAAGCAAAATGGCTGTCTGGGGAGGCCTTACAAATAGCTGTGAAAAGAAGAGAAGTGAAAAACAAAGGAGAAAAGGAAAGATATAAGCATCTGAATGCAGAGTTCCAAGAATAGCAAGAAGAGATAAGAAAGCCTTCCTCAGCGATCAATGCAAAGAAATAGAGGAAAACAACAGAATGGGAAAGACTAGAGATTTCTTCAAGAAAATCAGAGATACCAAGGGAACATTTCATGCAAAGATGGGCTCGATAAAGGACAGAAACGGTATGGACCTAACAGAAGCAGAAGATATTAAAAAGAGG